>NC_058133.1:381433700-381536578 GCF_016433145.1 Gracilinanus agilis
TTCTTTCTTTCTTTCTTTCTTTCTTTCTTTCTTTCTTTCTTTCTTTCTTTCTTTCTTTCTTTCTTTCTTTCTTGTTTGAATCAATTTCTCTCCATTGAGACCTAAAAGCTACCTCTTTTGTAGAAGTACTTAGTTCAAAGGGTCTTAGGAGAGGCATTTGCCAGCCAGGGAACCTCCAGTGACTTCTCACTTTCTTGAAGATGATAATGAATGTGGCATTCTTAAAATCATATGGCAATTTAGGTAGTAAAAATACTCATATAACAGTAGTTTTTTCCTTTTTTTCTTTTCTCTAAAAAACTCCATTATAAAGTAATGAAACAAATTCAAATGAAAAAAATTTTAGAGTGATAATCTTTTATGCAATGATTTTTCCAAAGCATTACTATATCATCTACATTCTTACCTTCTTTCCTAATGCATAGAAACACATATGTCAGTTGGCATTGCAATTGTGTTTTATGAACAATTGTCCCTAACTACTAGGATCTTTAAGCTTTTCTAAAATCAAATACCCAGCATTACTAATATTTGTAGCATATATAGCTATGGTTGGGAGGGAGAGGGAAATGTTTTTGATGTGTGCTAGTGTTAATTATGTTCTGGCCTTTACTACATATGTCTGAATTTAAATTGGTTCTGATATGTGAATTAAACATGTAGCAGAAAGAACTCTTGTCAAACTTAAGAATTACAGATGAAGAAACGGGTAAATAGTGTTATGTTGAGGTCAAAGTTTGACCTCAATCATTTAAGAACATGACTTGTTGGGTATCCAATAAACATTTTGCAAACATTCACTTTTTACCAAAATGGTCGTTAGCTGCTAATAATAATATCTTTCTTTTTTGATTGTAGATTAATTGTTCTTGCTTTTCTTTCCTTGATTGCAAATAGCATTGAATTATAACTGTTTCAAAGAATCAAATGTGATACAAATGGGGTTCGTTGCTTAATGTAGTAGTCAGATATTACATTTATGATAAAGCATTGATAGAGAATACAGAAAAATACCAACAAGACTTCTTAGAATAACCTATAGAAAATGGAATGTGTGACTGTACGTATGCATGTTAAAGTATCACATATGCATATACTGCATGTATATATAGATTTTGAACTTCATTTTTAAATGGGCATTATTTATGAACCTGATCATAAGGCTAGTGATTTATTTCCTTTTTGCATTTATTCTTGGGAAGATGTTGTTCTAACTAGAAAAAAATGCTCTGAAGCAGTTATGCAAGAAAAACTTATCCCACGTCCAAAATTTGCTTCATGGAAAAGAACAGACACCATTCAAAATACCTCTTCATTTGGAGAGGCCAGGGGGTAGAGGCAGCTACTGGAAAGCAAAAAAGACAGACAGCAGAGTACCTCCTGCCAAGGAATTCTGTTAGGGTCTCTGGGACTCTAGGTATTCTGGGGGGGTAAATTGAACTTTTGGTTTAACAAAAGAGACTTCTGCTAAAATCAACCAGTTCTAAACATGAACCTATTATTCAGTAAAGTTAACAAATATTTTTTGAATATCTATTCCATATGAGGCACTGCTGGGGTATCCCCCAAAATAAGTAAAATAGACCACTCCCTCTGTGAGCTTACAATCAAATAGGGTAAGAAACATGAATAGAAATAATTCAAATTTCATAAGAAAGTAATGGAGACAGATATGAGAAATCCAGTGCTATTCAGTTTAACAAAGAATTATTGAGTACCTACTATGGGTCAGATGACGCTAGGAGTTGGAGAAACGTAACGGAAATTAAACAGTAAAGGAATTTACATTCTGAGAAATCACTTTTGTCTATAGTAATGGGTAAAGTTTCATGGACAAGGTAGAACTGGAGCTTAAAAGACTGGTAAACTTTCAAAAGCAGGCCTAGGTGGGAAACTAGGAATATTTTAGGAATAGAGCACCATTAAAGGAGATGTACAAAAGGAGAAAAGGGCAGAATGAGTTCCTATATTTGGTGAATATAATATAGGTTCAGATTATTTTATTTATCAATAGGATCTAGCTGAATATCAGTGAGTTGTAATTTGATCTTAATCATTGTAAGTTGACTGTTATTTGAAGATAGGAGAATGATTATTAGGCAATTTATTACCAAAATGAGATAAATAAAACTGTTCATTTTCCCCCAGTAAATAAAAGTTTCCAACATGGTCTTAACCAAGATTTCATCATCCTACATTCTGGAGAGTCTAAATTTAAACTTATCCACACAACACCATTAGTAAAGAGGGTCTTAGTTATCTAAGGAATATGCATTCAAAACCAATGAATTGGAGACAACCAGGTAACTCAGTGGATTAGATGCCAGGCCTAGTTAGGGGGACCCTTGTTCAAATCTGGCCTCAGACACTTCCTAGCTATGTGAGCCCCGGCAAATCACTTAAACTCAGCCTAGCCCTTACCACTCTTCTGCCTTGGAGTGGTTATTGGTATCTATTCCAAGAGAAAGAGGTAAGGGTTTGGAAAAAAGAAAAAACAAAAAAGAAAAGGAAACAACCTCAGGATTCCTATAGATCTTTAAGAAAAATATCATAGAAGTAGTAGTCTTCTCCCCACCTCAATAAAAATAAAATCAACTTCCATTTTCTCAAATTAATATCACATAAGCTTAGGAGATGTTTCCAATGTATCCCAGGGGATTTCTTGCCCAAAATGTCCTGCTAGCTCTGTGACCTCAAGGTTCTCACCTCCCTCTACTTTTCAGTTAAAAAAAAAAGTTCTTCCCACTTGGTCAGGTTTACTGACCAGCATGAATTCTCTTTCTTTACAATACTTCTTTTGAAATCGAACCAGACTCTGAAAAGTCCCCTTGGAAATGAGAACATTTCCTGCCAAGTGCTTCATGGGGAATGTGGAATGCGTTTGCAACTGACACCAAGGTTGTGTGTCCTGTTGTAAAGGTACAGGGGGAAAAACTATTAAAAAAAAGAGAGAGCAGGGGAGGGGTGAGAGGTAGAAGGAGAGGGCAGTAAGTTTTGCCATGTGCTATTTCTCTCTAGATATGCATTTTTTAAAGTCACTTCTGGTCTCCTGGTCAATCTGTATTTAATTATGGTCCCTGTGCTGTTCCCAAGGCAGAGAATGAGGTAGATCCATTCCCCATACACCAAGGGCTCAGCAAGGCACAGCTGAGGGGCCAGGCTACACTGATGCATTTCAGAAATACTACTGTGGTCCCAAACAATGCATGTGTCTGGTGGGATTTTACAGAACATACAGGATCCCAACCACAATCCCAATCCTATTAAACCCACTGTGATCTGAAGATAAAGGGTTGCTCATTAGATTCCCAAGTAGCCTAATATCAGGACCAGATTGAACCAAACTGTTCCAGTCTTTGGCAGCACAAACAAGAATGAGAGAACTCATATCAATAAAAGTGTTTGCGATGGATCTATAGATTGGGACACTTATGGATAATTATAAACATTTTGCCCTTTGGTGACTGTCCACTCTCAGAAGGAGTCCAAACTTGATAAGCTCTTACCTCTTTAGGAGTCATTAATTTCCCTGAAAATTTAAACAGCTGTCATTTGTGATACTCTTCAGGTGTACATGTGGGAAAGATTAGCTTGTGTTTATAAGCCAATCTGTTCATTAAGTGCCTGCCCATGTGAAACCTCCCCCGCCCGGCTGTGAGTCAAGCCTGCAAATCTCCCACAGATAATTGGAGGCAGCCATGAATTACGCGAATGAGCTGTCGACAACAAGGATTTTGTGGCCTTATTAATATCAGCTGGGCAGAGTACAACATTTTAATGATTTCTAATAAACCAAAGCGTGTACACCGAGGTTCACAGGCACTTGGGTACTTCCAATTGGGGTTGGTGAGGTCGGGGCAGGTTTGTGTTTCCTGTTAGACTCCACAGATGTCTCCTTTCTCATTGGCATTTGGTAAAGGACTTTTGGCTTCAGAAGGGAGGCAGAATGTGTGGATTTCAAAAGTAATTATTTATCTACTTCCATTAAAAAACCAAACCAAACCAGGGCACCATATATCAAATCATTGATTGGGGTTGATGGACAATTACGAAGAATTCTCTGTCAAGTCTGAACTGAAACAATGGTAATTCAACCTGGTTGGCAAGCTCCTAGAGTTTAATATTCCTCACCCCCAAAGGTCTGTTTACTGGAGACTCTAAGGCTCTTCTACTGACACACTTATTTCTGTTTTTTTCCTGGACAACATTTTCTTGGCTGGGGAGGGTGGATCCTGTCAACACTTTGTCTTCGTGGATAGGATGCATAACCTTAGCCAGCAAAAAAGCCTAAAGTGGTAGCACGAGGATAGTCTCTGGAGTCAGAGGTCCTGGGTCCAGAGGTTCAGATGCCACCTTTGTCACTCATAATTTGTGCAATCCTAGGCAAGTCACTTAACCCTGGTCTTAATTTCCTCATCTGCAAAGTGAAGGGGGTTGGCTTCTAAGGTTACTTCAAACTAGAAGTCTCTGATCCTAAGGAAGTCAATATTGTCACAGTGGGAGAAAGCAAGTTTATTTGCAGAAGTGAACTTCCTTGAAGTCCTTTAGAAGATGTCATTATCAGGCATCATTTCTCAAATATATGGTGTTAACTCAGTTAAATTTATAAGAATACAAGTCATTCCCCAATTGATAAATGGTCAAAGAATATGAATAGGCTGTTTCAAGAAGAAGAAATCAAAGTAATCTCTAGTCATATAAAAATGCTTGAAATCATTATTGATTAGAGAAAAGTAAATTAAAACAACTCTTAGGTACAACCTCATACCTGTCAAATAGTTTAACATGACAGAAAAAGAAAATGACAAATGTTGGAGAGGATGTGAAAAATTTGGTACATTAATATACTGCTAGTGGAATTGTAAGCTGATCCAACCATTCTGGAAAGAAATCTGGAATTATGCCTAAAAGGCTATGCAAGCTGTACATATGCTTTGACTCAGCTATTTTATTACCACTACTAGATCTGTACCCTAAAGAGATAAAAGAAGAAGAAAAAGGAAAAATCTTCCCCCCTCCACAAATATAGCAGCTATTTTTTGTGGTAGCAAAGAACTAGAAATTTAGGGGATGCCCATCAACTGGGAAATGGCTGAATAAGTTGTGATATATGATTGTGATAGAATACTATTGCGCAAAAAGAAATGATGAGCAGGATGGTTTCCGAAAGACTTGGAAAGACTTACGTAAACTGTACAAAAGTAAGTGAAGAGAGTACCAAAAGAACACTGTACCCAGTAACAGCAATATTGTATGATAATTGTGAATGACTTAACTGTTTTCAGCAATACAATGATCTAAGACAATTCCAAAAGACTTAAGATGAAAAATGCTACCTGTCTCCAGGGGGAAAAAACCTGATGGAGACTTAATTCAATTAAACATACTTTAAAAAACTTTCTTTTTCATTTTTTTTGCCAATATTTTTGGAACATGGATAATATGGAAATATGTTTTGCATGGCTGCAATGTATATAATAAATATCAAATTATTACCCTTCTTAATGAGGGGAGAGGAGACGGAAGGAGTAAAGGATTGATTAAATTTGGATCTTAAAATAAAATGAACACTAAAATTGTTTTTAAACATAATTGGAAAAAATAAATGAAAATATTTAAGATGTCATCATTGCCACATAGTATTTATTTAATATTATTAATATCCATAAAAATAATGCCACAAAGGTAATATTTTTGTCTTTATGAAGACGTTGCTGAGAGATAGCCATTTCCTTCTAACTTCTGACCCCATCAATTAATCTGTTAACAAGCATTTATTAAGAGCCACCTAAGAGCTAGGCACTGGATTCAGTAACAAAAACGAGATATTTCCTGACCTTAAGGAGCTTACATTCTAACTGAAAGAGACAACACAATCATAGGTTGATACAAAATAGATGTAAGATTATTGATTTTTGGAGGTGGAGGTGGAAAAAAAATTCCTGCTAGGAATCAGTAAAAGCTTAATGTAGAAAGTGACATTTGAACTGAGCCTATTCTTTATCAAAATTTACAACTCCCATAGTTCTCCATACATTTTACAAAATGCATTTACAATATCATATCCAATTGACCTTTATATTTTCCCAAGTTTTCTGCAGTTATATTTCACACACACACACACACACACACACACACACACGTTTGTGTCAACACTGCCTCATTTAGATATTAAGGATCAGGAATAATGGCTGTCCTCTTCTACGGTGGATGACACACTACCGTCACCCTTCTGTCACAAACTGGCAAAATTCAGTGGAGATAGATTTATGATTATATAGGCAAAAAAGCATCTTTAAGTGCCATTAGTGAACCAACAAAATGAGAGTTTTTATTGAGCTTCAATGCCTAGTCAGAAACCAGTGTATTCTTAGTGGAGGGAGGGTTTGTTTATGCTTCATATCCTGACAGAATGCTATTAAAACTAGAGCCTTCAATGAGATTTTCCAAATATGTGCTCTTATTATGCTTTTTTTGAAAATGGAGAAATGAAACAAATAGTCTATGAGAAATTCATATTGAGAACAAGTAATGAGGTACATGGTGATTTGTCTCATTGCTATTTTACCTCTATAATACTCATTCAT
Source organism: Gracilinanus agilis (assembly GCF_016433145.1). NCBI lineage: Eukaryota > Metazoa > Chordata > Mammalia > Didelphimorphia > Didelphidae > Gracilinanus > Gracilinanus agilis. Next base: position 381,440,288 of record NC_058133.1, read on the forward strand.
TTTCGCCCAACTAAGGGAATCCATCTTTAGATGTGGTTTTTATAAAGTGTATCTATTGACTCTGCCTCCCTATACCTACTCCCTGGTGAAATCCATGGACATGCATATCCATCTGATAATTGTGCTTTTAACAATACCTCTTTTAGAATTATGATATTTTAGAACTAAAATTCTAAAGTGGAAAATTTTAACATATAAGATAGATTTTAGGAGGTTTATGAATTTGGATAGGAGAAAATCATTTTTATTTCAATCTAGTTAGTTTTTTGGGTAATTTTATGTATTTATTTCATATATTTAAAAGCATTATTCTGAAAAGGATCCACAGGCTTCAATAGAATGGCAAAGGCATTTGTACCATGAAGGAGATGATGAACTCCTGCTCTAAAGATAATATTGTAATGCTTCTAAAGTTATAGGTCATTTGTGCAAATGCTGTATGAATCATAACTGTATTTTGCAACATTTCATTGATGTGAGGTGTTCAGGGAGCTTTCATTGGAAATATACAGGTTAGACAAGGCTTTGTTGCAGAGAACACGGAGCTGTTATGTAAATCATTTCTCTTCCTACTGTTGGAAATATATATTGCCAACTGAATTAATTCAAGTGCATCCTGGTGCTTTTATTCATGTTCTCCCTTTACTTGTTCTTTTTCTTCCCCAAAGGCGCACATCGATTGCACTCTAGATCTTTTCTGGAGCTGAGTCAATCTTCTCCTCTGCTGTTCAGCTCTGTTTGTCATAAACCTAAAGCTGAGAAACTGATGCTGAGCTCAAAGGGAATATATGAATGTAGAGGACTTGGTTTTAGTTTTGTAGCATATTTAATGGAAAAAAATCACTGGTACTTCTAGGTTCAAGTCCAAGTTCATCATTCACTTGCTATATTAATTGGACAAGTCATTACATCTGTCTGTGTCAGTTATCTCACGTGCATAAAGGAGATGATAATATTTGTACTACCTACCTCACCAAAGTGTTATGAAGATTAAATAAGACAATTTATCTACTTTATAAAAATGTAATGCTTTATAGAAAGATAGTTTTTGTTAGTCACTTAGTAGAGGAAAGCCAAGGAGATTCTTTATAATAGAGAAGAGATTGGCATTGGCAATCTTTTGGAGGTGGGGCACTCTATTGACTTTCCATTGGAAGAAAAGTGTTTTGGAATTAGATCTCATCTTGACAGATAAAAGTAGGTTTTATATGGCAAATCTTCTAGGCTTGTTTCTACCTTTATGTCTATTAGGAGAGGAGGAAAGAGAAAGATTTGTTTGTATGTTCATATAACATACTATTGACACGATATGGCTCATGCCCTACAGGAATATCTAAGACATCCTGGTCTCTGTTGAACAAATGACTGACTGTGTCTATCCCTAGGGACTCAGAAGTTTGGCTGGTCCTCTATTTTGTCTTTTTTCCATTGAACAGCATGCAGAAAATCACCAAAATTCAGTCACTAAACAACATTAACCCAAGTGAAATATGACTTTTGGAGAGGGTGGATCTCTTGGAGGCTAGGAGGAAAAATATCCTGAGGGAATCAGACTATGTGAGGTTACACCACTATGACTGAAATATGAAAAATTCAGTGAGTCAATAGGTTGTTGTGTCTGTTCTTAATAGAACTGGCCAATCAGTTTGCTGTTATGTATGTGTGTGTGTGTGTGTGTGTGTGTGTGTGTGTGTGTGTCTTGTCAAGATTCAGTGATTAGGCAAGAAAGGCCTTTGTATCCACTAAGGTCAGATCAGAAAGAACCAACAGAACCAGATCTGGAGAAAAATCCTTTAGTAAGATACTTTTGTTTCCCTAGCTTTTCTGAGCTTGGTGTGATATTCTGAAGCAGAGACAATCAGAGTAAGTAAAGAGCTAAGTAGAAAACTATGAAACTTTTAGTGAAAGCTACCAAACAAATAAAACATTCTGAGTCCACCTTTTATGTGAACTATCTCTTTCTTGGAAAGTTTCTAATATTTCCTGTAAGTAATCGTAATTCAAAGGGTCAAGTTTTGTGGGGCTGGCAAAAATCCCCATTGAATCTGTTTCATTTTTTCCCTTTCCAATTGTTTTTTTTTTCTGTTTGGATTCTCTTTTGATGACCCTTATTGCTTCACAAAGTTTATACCCTTCTCCTCTTCCCCATGATAGCATTATCTTTTATGACTACACCCCATCCTTCCCCACCAATTGTGAGTTCACATTCCACCCTTTTTTTCTTGGTCTGCATATTAATTTTCTTTGCTTTTTCACTGCCTTCTTTCTCTCTCCCCCAAACACACGCATCCCCTATGAGAACATTTGATACATACACACATACACACACACATAAATGAAAAAAAAATATGCCTTTTTTTAGCCTCTGGAAGCTCTTTTTACCTCCAGGTTTAGCTAACATATGGGTAAAATAGTGGGTTTTGAGGGACTGATGAAAGGCCTGACTATCCCTAAATTCTCTTTGCCATTGGCCTTTTGCCATATAAGAAATTCCCACTATTCATGATGCTGTTTGGAGTTAAGACGTATTTTCGAAACCCTTGTCAAAATGCATATATATATATGCCTTCTTTCATAGTTTCAAGGTATACAGAATGCAAATATATTTGAGGGAGTTTTTTCAGATTTTCCCCAGGAAGCCTGGGAAAAGCTAGGCTTGTTATTCTCATTCCCTTATTATATTGAAACTGAATTCTCAATTATAAATATGCAGTTCACCAAAATTACAAAATATTCTATTAAAACCAGAAAAGCAAAGTAGAAATACTTTAGTGACTGATTATTAATCCCTGAGACCTAATCACTTAACAGTTTGAAATATCAGGGGTCCTTTGAAATCTCCTATAATTTTTGTATTCCCCTGCTCTTATTCTGCTTATTACAAAGGGTAGCAGTGGCTTTTCTTCTTATCTTTCTCCTTACTGTACAAATGTCTTCCATTTCTTTTCCATGCTCTTCTTTCTGTATTGGTCTGTGGCTATATATGTTAATAAATAGGGACCATCTAGCATTCATTAACACTTTAGAATGTATTATTTTGTGAGATAAGCTGTCATCCCTCTGAGAACAGGACCCTGAAGGAATAGAACAGAGAATAATTAAATTTTGTTAAAAAAGGGGGGAGGTGAGGAATAATCCAGACTTGCAAAGCCAACCAATCAGATCAAGTGGACAGAGTTCACCAGTATGTGAATTAATTTATTTTAAAATGTTAACATACAATTAATTTATTATGCGGAATAGAACTGATAAATATTTGTTTTATGCAGTTGTTTTCCCTATGTGGCAATGTAATTCAAAATCTTTAAGGCACAATACAATTATTACTATCACCATGAAAAATAATAATAGCCAGGTGGTTCAGTAGAGAGAGTGTTGGATCTGGAGTCAGGAAGACCTGACCAAATTCAGCCTCAGACATGTATTAGCTGTGTCTCAGTGTGATTCTGGGCAAATCACTTAAGCTCTATCTCAGTTTTCTTTTCTGTAAAATAGGGATAATAATAGCACCTATTTCCCAGGATTGTTGTAAAGATCAAATGAAATATTTGTAGAATACTTAGCATAGGCATAATATATAATACAGTATAATATGTTATGATATGACATAAAAATTATACATGCACATCTATCTATACATTCATCTATCCATCTACTATCTTTATCTGTCCATCCATCCATCTTTCTGTCTGTCTATCTATCATATATATATATATATATATATATATACACACACATAGCATATGTATACAGCATATAGTCTGACACTTATCTTGGCACTAATTCTATATACACATATAGAGAACACATCTATCTCATCTATTCATCTATTTTTCTCTCTATACATATATAGGCTATATGTAGGATATATACTATACATACACATATATGTTGCTTTCTAATATGCCAGACATTGTACTAAGGGCTTTATAAATAGTATCTCGTTTAATTGCCACAACAACCCTGGGAGATGGATACTGTTATTATCCCCATTCTACATTTGGGGAAATTGAGAAAGACAGAGATTGTGACTGGTCACATTATCAATACAATAAATAATGACTTTCTCCCCTCTTCATGGTTATTTTGAAGGTTTCTCATGAAGCTCAGAAGAGCTACATGGTACCCACAAGCCTCAGGCTGACCACTAATTGTTTCAGGACAGGGAAACCACCCAGACAGTGAATGACTAAATGGAGGCCATGGTTTAGTTAGTGGGCAGTCAGAGAGCACTATGTGTTTGTAGTTGACTGAATTTGCATACATATAGGTTTGTGTGCACATGCATGAGCTGCTAAAACAGAGAATGGAGGAGAGAACATGGGAATTGAATGAGTTTCAAAGATATTTTGTCATCAACGTGCATCATGTGTCACCAGGTGCTATAGATGCCTGTGTAGTCTAGGATTTTGTATTTTGCTTAATATTAACTCACCTGACACTAATTCTAAATAGAACAAAGCTCATTTTGAAGTTTAATTAGACATACATATTCTTAGGGATGAAGGGGACCTAAGAAAACATTTAGTCTGATTCTCCCATTTTACTGATAATTATCAGTAGGTGGGGAATTAGGGCCTGGTGTAATCTTTTACCTACATTCCATGATGGCTCCATTGTTGTCTTCGAATACTCATCATTCCATTTTAGTGGTAATGCTGATGACAGAACACAGAGATAGCCTAGATCCTCGGTAGCAAAGCCACGTGGCATGCACAGCCAGCATTCGGGGAGCTGCTCTGTTCTTCTTCCTAGTGCCCAAGGACATTTCTTGCACACCCCATCCCTCTGTCCAGCTGCCCAAAGCAAACATTTTCTCCCTCAACTCTCTCCATAATCCAGGGTCTCACAGACAGTTTGAATTTGGCCTCTGGATACTCGAACTGAGAAAAGGTTTGCCAAACCTACCCTAGATAAAGACATCATGAGGGCCATATTCCTCCCCTATAGGGTGGATTTCCTCAGATTTGATGCTCTTAGAGGATCAAATGCTTTTGAAGCATCATGTAGCCAAGTGGTTCCCAAACTTTTTTGGCTTACCACCCCCTTTCCAGAAAAAATATTATTTATCCCCCCTGGAGATTAATTTTTTAAAATTTTAATAGCAATTAATAGGAAAGATAAATGCACTTGTGGCCATCACTGCCTCCCTGGATCGCTGTAGCACCCACCAGGGGGTGGTAGTGCCCACTTTGGGAATCACTGATCTAGCCCTATCCAAAGTAGGTTTGCTTTTCAGTGAATTTTATCGATTGCTTTATTTGACCTAATGTTAAATGCATAAAGCAGCCTACTCTTGCTCATCTCGTCTCTCCCCATTCTTTTCTCCCCAATGCTGTCATGCTCCCTACTGGAATCCTCTTCTAAAAATGTTGACAAACAACTTCCTCACTTCTTGCTCCCATGAGCCACCTGGCCTGGGACCTATCCCAATCTGGACACCATGAATCTTTTCAGAGATGGTTAGAAAGTGGTCAACAGTGAACTTAGCTTGTGGTAGATTAAATTGAGTGCCACACCTGTGCTCCAATAATAAATTCAATCATGGCCTCACTAAGTTGTAAGGTACATTGCCAGTTATATAAGGATCAGCAAATGAAGAAAATGACAAAAATTTTTTAATTAAATGAAGGAATCGTATTAATTATCAAATGATGTCAGAGATTGCCACTGGTAAGGATGAACTTTAAAAAATTCTTTTTAAATTAAAAAAGAATTTTTTTTTACTGATAACATGTAGTAACAAATTTCCACATGTTTTCTGAAGTTATATGATCTAAATATTCTGCCTTCCTCCTTCCCTTACCTCCTCCCCAAGCTAGCAAGCAATTCAATCTGGATTATATATGTATTTTTACGCAAAGCATATATCCATATTGTTGTATTTTTTAAGTGAATAATCCTATAAAACCAGAACCCCAAACATATACCCAAATAAACAAGTGAAAAATCATATACTTTCATCTGCATTTCTACTCCAACAGTTTTTTCTCTGAAGGTGGATAGCATTCTTTTTCATAAGTTCCTCAGAATTGTCCTGGATCAAACTTTTTTACTTACTGAACTAGAAAAAAACTATAACAAAGTTCATTTGGAAGAACAAAAGACCAGGAATATCAAGGGAAATAATGAAAAAAATATGAAGGAATGTGGCCTAGCAGTACCAGATCTTAAACTGTACTATAAAGCAATAGTCATCAAAACAATATGGTACTGGCAAAAAGACAGAAGGGAGTATCAGTGGAATAGACTAGGGGTAAGCAACCTCAGCAAGACAGTCTATGATAAAACCAAAGAACCCAGTTTTTGGGACAAAAACCCATTATTTGATAAAAACTGTGGGAAAATTGGAAAACAATAAGGCAGAGATTGGTCCTAGATCAACATCTTACACCCTATACCAAGATAAACTCAGAATGGGTGAATGGCTTGAATATAAAGAAGGAAACTATAAGTAAATTAGGTGAGCACAGAATAGTATACTTGTCAGAACTCTGGGAAAGAAAAGATTTAAAAACCAAGCAAGAGTAAGACAAAATTACAAAATGTAAAATAAATAATTTTGACTAAAACTAATGCTACCAAAATTAGAAGGGAAACAACAAATTGGGAAAAAATCTTCAAGACAAAAAACTCAGACAAAGAGCTAATTATTCAAATATACAAGGAGCTAAATCAATTGTACAAAAAAATCAAGCCATCCCCCAATTGATAAATGGGCAAGGGACATGAATAGGCAATTTTCAGATAAAGAAATCAAAAGTATCAATAAGCACATGAGAAAGTGTTCTAAAATTCTAATAATTAGAGAAATGCAAATCAAAACAACTCTGAGATATCACCTCACACCTAGCAGATTGGCTAAAATGACAGCGGGGAGAGTAATGAGTGTTGGAGGAGATGTGGCAAAATTGGGACATTAATGCATTGCTGGTGGAGATGTGAATTGGGCCTTAAAAGACTATCTGCCTTTTGATCCAGCCATAGCATTGCTTGGTTTTATATCCCAAAGAGATAATAAGGAAAAAGACTTGCACAAAAATATTTATAGCTGTGCTCTTTGTGGTGGCAAAAAATTGGAAAATGAGAGAATGTCCTTCGATTGGGGAATGGCTGAACAAATTGTGGTATCTGTTGGTGATGGAATACTATTGTGCTCAAAGGAATAAAGAACTGGAGGAATTCCATGTGAACTGGAATGACCTCCAGGAATTGATGCAGAGTAAAAGGAGCAGAACCAGAAGAACATTGTACACAGAGACTGATACATTGTGGTAAAATCAAATGTAATGAACTTCTCTACTAGCAACAATGCAAGAATTCAGAGCAAGGCTGAGGGACTTGTGAGAAAGAAAACTAGCCACATTCAGAGGAAGAACTGTGTGAGGAGAAACACAGAAGAAAAACAACTGCTTGAACACATGGGCTGATGGTGATATTTTTGGGGATGTAGACACTAAACAATAACTCTAGTCCAACTATCAATAATATGGAATTAGGTGTTGATCAATGATATGTGTAAAACCCAGTGGACTTGTGCATTGGCTAAGGGGGATTAAAGTTTTTGGGGGAGAGGGAAAGAACATGAAACATGTAACTATGGGAAAATATTCAAAATGAGAATAATCATAAAAAAGTAATTGTCCTGGTTCTTTGTATTGCTGATAGTAACTAAGACATTTGATCATTTCACAATATTGCTGTTACTGAATGCAATGTTTTCCTGATTCTCCTTATTTCACTCTGCATCAGTCCATGAAGGTCTTTCCAGCTCTTTCTGAAAGGGAGGAATTTTTTGATACCTGAGAAGAAAACTGATTTTGTTTTGATATAAACTGCTAAAATAAGTGTATGAAGAAAGTCAAATTTCAGACAGGATTTGGATAGTTTTGGAGAAAAAAGATCTATAATATAAAAGTAAGGGTTCAGAGCTCATAGTAAATAACGTGGACTAACACTCTACTTATATGAGAATGGCTTAATGCTATAAAGAGTCAGAGAAAAACTTTTCAATATCTTTTCAATGCAAAGACATGATGAGTTTCTCTCCTAATTGGCATATCTCTTTTATTGCTGTTCAGTCACTTAGATGTGTCTAACTCTTCCTGACCCATAGGGCCATACTGTCCAGGGAATTTTCTTGGCAAAGATACTACAGTGTTTTGCCATTTCTCTCTCGAGTGGATTAAGGTAAATAAAGGCCAATTTCACAGTGTCTGAAGACAGATTTAAACTCAAGACTTCCTGACTTTGGGTCCAGTGCTCTATTCACTGAACCACATATCTAAGATAAAACTAGGAAAATGTTAAATTAGATCGAACTAAGAAAATAGAAAACCATATAGACATCTGGAGACCGAGGAATGATTAAATGTGACTGTCCATTTGATAGGGGAAATTTGGGGAGTTTTGACTTTTCAAGTAAAAAGTGACTGAGAGCCAGGAGGATCTCATTTAGGACATTAAAAACATGAGGACATGAGGAACTTCCTTTTTTTTTTTTTTTTAAATTAGAAAATTTTTTTTAAAATTTAGAATTTTTATCCATGGTAGTTACATGATTCATGATCCTCCCGCCCCTCCCCTTGTTCCTCCCCCCTCCCGAAGCTGAAAAGCAGTTCCACTGGTTATACATGTATCATTGTTCAAGGGCATGAGGAGCTTCTGAAACAACATAGTGGGGGAAATTCCGTTTAGAAAACTATTTCAACTGAGAGATTCCTGATTGGTTGGAGAGAGAACAAATTTCATTGGCCAAGAATTCCAACAGCTCTTACCCTTTAGTGCCACCTAGTGTTGGAGAAGGGTGAAGCTTTTCCTCAAAGCTAGTTACTCTGCTGTTAGCTCTGGTAGTTTTGCCTCTGTGATAATCTGATGAATTGGTTTAAAGAGTGAACATGAGTTATGTTGCCCTGGGCTTTGTTCTGATTAGACAGTACAGCCTCCAAGAGGGTGAATAACTGGCTATTTTGTTCTTTATGGTGCAGAAAACATAGCCAGTTTGAGTTATTTTCTTTTTTATTTTTAAAAAAACGTATTTAAAATTTTAAAATTAATTTTGGGAGTATTCTTTATTAAAGAAAATTGCTATTTGAAGAATCTTCTAAATACCTCTTTAGGCTATTTTTGAATAGGGAAGAGAAGAATATTTTCCCAGATGAAGAAAATGAAGAAAATGAAGAAAATAAAGAAGTTTGGTGAGAACCAACAGTCAAGTAGTGATCAGAACAATTTCGTGTGGTACAGATGTTTTTGAATAAATTGCTAACATTGAAGCATTCAAGTTTGGAGTTTTGAGTTACCATGAGTTTTATTACCTTATAGATTTCCATGCTAAGTTCCTGTAAATAGGTATCTACTCTTCACCGTGCCTGTTGAGTGCCAGTTTGAACACCCTGGAATCCTTAGTTTCTCAAACTCTTAAATTCCCAGTTTATTTCAACAATGCAAGAGAGTGATCATATGTTATGTGACATTACCCTGTTCTCTCCTCTCAACAATTTGCCCCAGGTATCAGAATTTCTAAAGATGGTTCTGAATTACAAAAATGGTGGGTTTTGCTTAAGAATCATCTTTCTCTTGTCATGTGAATAACCTTTTAGTACTTGGGAGGTCCATTTATTTTAATCAATCCAGATCATCTAGGTCAGAGCAGCTGTTTCATTTTTGGCCTGAGTTTTTGGATTTGTCTGCATAAATTTGATTGGTTACAAATTTGCTTCATAATTGAGGAACTCTCTTCTTTGCTTTGGCTGTTCAATGTTTTGTCTTGTTTTCTTTTCTTTTAAGAAGCTAAAATTATTTTTAGGACAATGGGTGGAAATGTTAGGGTACAGATTACATAAATATAAATAAGTTACAGTGACATGATTTGACCGCTTCAAATACAACATTTGTGAACTATTTCCAGCTAGTAGTTTGTCATAATGGAACATATATTACCATAGACCTCAAAGATCTTTTAAAAAATTAATTTATTACTCCATCGCCTTAGGTAGTGACTTATGACCTGAAGCAGCACATCTTCATGTGCACTCAACCAGTTACTATTGGGAAACAAATTTTCTCACATGGTAAGTTAAGGTTAATAAATGCCTACATTAACCCTAAAAGAACCAAAATGTTTTATAGCCAAGAGGTAGTTTCTGTACGATTGTGGAAAATATATTGAATTAGGAGTTAGGGCACTTGGGTCCTTTCTCTTGCCTTTGCAAGGTCAAGCCACTTGACCTTGAACAAATTAGATCATCTCTCTGGGCCTCAGTTTCCTCCTCTTTAAAATTAGGAGATTGAATAGAATAAACTCAGAGGTCCCTTTCAACTCTATAATTCTACAATTCTCTGTTAGGAAAATTAGGGTGGATTGAATCATCTAGCCCTCTTAAAAGTAGGTTTGTTTTCCAATGAATATTTTCAATTGCCTTTTTTTGTTCTAATGCCAAATGTCTCAAGTCATGAGGCCTCCACCATTTCAACTTGTAGATCATCTCCTATTCTGTGCTTCCAGACATGATTGCTCTCTTAGAGTGTTTAACTTGATTTTCATACTTTGACTAATTTATCCCTCAGCATTTAACTTGTGCTTAGCATATCCAAATAATTATTTCATTTTAGCAGAAGACAATACACTATGATCATTTCTCTCCCTCCCCTTTTCCAAGACCATATAAATGTGGAATTTAGTACCTCCAACCCATCATCAATTAACTCTATTTGATCATTCATTACCATGCCTATTTTACATTTTTTTCCATTTCCTGGAGTGTTTTAGAGATAAGAATACAGTTGGCTCTCAGTTATCCAGATGTTTTCTTCAATCATCTGTCTTGCCTCTTTCCTCTACCATTTTTGACCTTCTAAAAATTCCTTTTAATTTCATTGTTTATTAGGACTTCTGTCAGAATATGGGAGAAAGACTTAGGTAAAACTCACATCTTTACTAGATTATTGGTAGACATTGTATGTTAAGAAGAGAGTTGAAATGAATGACTAGAAAAATTTGAGACCCTGTAAATTTGGTACTGCAGATTACTTATCTAAAGTATTTATGCTTTTCTCAAGAATGTGTTACAGATGCATAGGTTTATAAGCATATAGTCCTATTCTTTTGATAGATACACATTGAAAAATGAAACAAAATAAAACAGCCACACAATACTTTATATGAATAAATTGCCTCTATGAGGACTAATATGATTTAGGCAAATGATTCCAAATTCTTCTCATACTGAATGCTTAGCAGTTGACCTCATTTTGGATTTAAGTAAAAGATCTTCACAATTATGTCAAAACTTAGGTAGGTCCATGGGGGTAGTACCCAAAGCAGTGATGTCTGATACCTTTGAAGTGTTGTGGTTGTTGTCTGCTTAATAGGATACTTTGGTAACTGAAGCCTGTGCCAGAGCAAGACCAGTGCTGTCATTGGTGGCATCAGGAGACTACTTACCCTTTTCCTGAAAAACAGGCAATAGTGACAAGGAGACCTTTTTGGGAATTGCAAGGCACATTTATCCACTTGTACACATCTCCAGAAACCAGGGTGGTAGAAGGACTCTTTTATTTGGGGGATTTTTTTCTGGTAAAAATTGCTTAAAGTCTGTCTGTAGGATCAAAAGTTATTAAGGCTGAAACACTCAGACTGGAAGAGGGATTTTTATAAGCTTTTTTTCCATAGGAAACCAGGCTTAAAAAAGGGTAATTTAAAACCAAAACAAAGGCCAGACTGGCAGAGATACATATACTCACTTAGGGACAGATGGATTAAATCTGCACTTGTATTGGGAGCCAATTAGGTAAGTGAAAACTTCTGCTTTAAAGTGTTTTGAATTGGAGAAAAAAGTTGATATTGCAGGAGGTTGATTATAGTAACTGAAATTAGAAATAGAATTAGAGTGCTGCTTTGTAACTTGAAGCTGGTGTAGTCCTTTGTACCTCTTGTTTCTTCTATTCTTCCACCTCCTCCTCCTCTCCTCCTCTTCCTCCTCCTCTCCTCCTCATTCTTCTTCTTCTTTCTTCTTCTTCTTCTTTCTTCTTCTTCTTCTTCTTCTTCTTCTTCTTCTTCTTCTTCTTCTTCTTCTTCTTCTTCTTCTTCTTCTTTCTTCTTTCTTCTTCTTTCTTCCATCATCTCTTCTTCCTTTCTTCTTTCCCTTCTCCTCCTCCAAATATGATATTATTCCTTAATTGTCAGAGGGCTTCTTGTAGTCAGGTTAGATAACTTTGAGGATATTACCTAGGTTAAGAAGGGGAGTCAGAGGACAGTAATGAGGATGCGATTGCATTGGAAAAATAGTTCATCATGTGGAAATTATTAAATACTAAAATGATTGTTGCATAGAATTATAAACAATGTAGAGGCAGCATCACACAGAAAATAGAAGATAGATATTAGGAGTTTGCTGAGGCCTTGGTTCAAGTTTGATATTAATACATGTTGTCTATGTAACCCTCAGCAAGGCACAAACCCTCTTAGCTTTATAGGCATGCCTCTAAGGAAAGGTCCTTAGCTTTTTTTTTTTTTTTTTTTGTATCTTTTTTGGACATCTTTCGCAGTCTGGTAGAGCCTGAAGACTCCTTCTCAGAATCATAGTTGTTTACTACATTCATAACTGAAGGAAATGTTGATTGTTAATTAAAGATTAGTGGAAATAAAGATGCATTTTCCCATCCAAATTCAAAGACCCTTCGGACTTTATCTGTGAAGCCTAATTAAGATTATGAAGAAAGTAAAACCGCTAATTTATATTGATGAAGGAAATTAGCTCATGAAGGGCTTCCTAACACAACAAAATCATAGGCATGCATTACTTACATATTTGGATAAACATTTAAGGGATTAAGAATCACAAGGTTAAAGTTCATGTGAGAAAGTGTTTCTATCTTGTCACCTTTAATACATTTTATTGGGAGGATAAATTTAAATTCCAAATCCCCATTCTGAATCTTGCTCTTCTTTCTCCTCAAATTTTAAAGATGGATTTTTCTTTCAGCTATTGTTCTAAGAAATGCCATTATCATGCACCTTGAATCTCCACCTTGTCTTTAGGTCCTTTAAACATTTGGGGGATATCTTAGGTAGTGGTTAGGCTTTTGTATTTTAATTGTAACTTTTGCCATTATTCATGTTATTTAGCCACTTCTTACTCAGACATATCTAGTATATGGATTTGTAGTGACTTTCTAGTTTACATGTATCTGCTTAGATGAATCTATTATTTTATTGGTAGAAGGTGCTCTTCATTCCAATTGTTCCACAAATTCCATCTTATGCAATTATTGTCCCTATTTTCCATTATCCCTTTCAGAGAGGAAATTCTGACATCTTAAAGACCTTCCTTTTTTTATTCTTTAACAGATTTACTGTTTATCTTTCTTATTCTTAACATGACTGGTCTTTCTGACTCATACATATCTTTGATATATACTTTTTCTTATATGCAGGTTTTCACCAATAAAGTTTTTTCCATTATTTATTTATTGATTAGTTGTAATTTAAATGTTCTAAGATTATGGTATTTCATGATTAAGTCATTTAACCCATTGAGAAAATGTCAGAGAGACTGGTTTTGGTGGTAGTGGAAAACTTAGATTATTTGAAAGTACTGACTATTTTCCTTAGTGTAATTCAACTCAAACTCTTCTTCCTATCTATTTCTAAGCCCAGTTCATTGTCTATTTTTAGCATTTGTTTAAGGTATACATACTGATTAATCAATTCATAAAGCTGATGATTCAGCTAAGCAATATTTGTCGTATAATTTGTTGTTTTTGTCACATGAAACTTTATTTCACTTTTTTTAGATTTTTTACATTGGAGTCTTTGTAGTGTTCTGAGGCTTGATACAATTAATTTGACATTATGTGGCATTTGGAAAACCTTACTGTCATTTTTTTTGCCTTAGATTTCATGTAGGACATCTTCCATGAATCTACTGGATCCATTGGACCAACATTTAATTCTTTGCTTGGTATCAATTCTTGAAAAAAATTATCCTTGTAGTTGAAAATCTCATAGTTTTAAATGATTAATCAGGAAACTTTGACTACTTTAAATTTAATGTAATGCTAGGAATTGATTCATTCATTCAATTAGTCAGGCCTTTTACCATAATAAAATGCTATGCCCTGATAGTTTTATCATATGAAAATATATCTATTCAATCAGTCAAAGGGTAGAAGGCAGTATAAAATTAACGAATCATCACCATCATCACCATCATAATTATCACCAACATCAACAGCATCACAATAGCATTTATATAGTTCTTTAGGGTTTTCAAAATGCCTTATGTATGTTTTCTCATTGAATCTTCACAAAACTGCAAGACAACAAAAATTTGACAAAAATTTTTTTGCAACCACAAAAGTCTAACAAATTCATTCTTCCTACTCAAATTTGTGAATGAATGCATCTCTTCCAAAGAGATTCACATTTTAGTAGGGGGAAAGAAACTTTAAGACAAATGAATAAAGGTAGCAGAGGCATATTTTGGACAATGGTTCTTTAGATATAACTCTAAGAATTAGTTCCTTTGTAGAACACATTTCCTTGAGCAAGAGTGATTTCTTGAGGGTAATTTCAAAGAACATTAATAAAATTTGCAGCTTGTTGAACTTTAACAAAGAAAGGTCTTCAGGAAGTTTAATTAAAGAACTGAAAATTTAAAAAGGAAGACAAATCATTAAAATAATTAGCAAAAAAGAAGAGTTGGTGTTTCACATCTTTTCTGTTTTCAATATTAGCTCCATGATGGTTGGATCTAGTTTCTATAAGTTTTATGCAAGAAAAGGTACAATGAATAACCTCAATAAATAAAAGTGATGATAGTGTCCAATATGGTATGGTGAAAAGACATAACGTGGAATTACAAGACCCATATTCAAGCCACAGTGCTGGCACATAATACCTGTTTGACTATTGGGAAGTCACTTTATATTCTGTACTTCAATTTCCTCATCTATAAAATTAGGATGCTGAACTATGGGATCTCTAATGTCCCTACCAGTTTTAACAATCTGAGTCTCTGATGATAAAGCTAACAATGATAACTCTTTAACTTCCAACGGATTGCAAAAAAAAAAAATAGAAAAATATACAGGTCCAAATATATATTTGCTTCTTATCTCTTGGTTAAATATTTTCAAGCGTTGTACACTTTTGAAGTTGCCTTGGTATCAAGTTGTAAAGCAGTTAATATAAAATGGGGGTTTGCCACTAGATACTTCCAATAAATTTTACATAATGGTTTCAGAAAATGTAGTGGTTGTTAGTTTGTTGTTTTTAAACATTTTTGGACTGGATCAGTGATTGCATTGATGTAAGAAATTTCTCTTTACCAGTAGGATATGCACCTATTTATAGTCTTAGAGAGTTGATTGTGGTTTACCATATAAAAATATGTGTCAGAGATGAGGTCTTCCTAATTCTAAGATCGGCTCTCTATATGCTATGCCCTAATGTCTTTAAATCCCTTAAATGTTAGAAAGGCAAATATTTTAAAATAATTGGACAGTTGCCAAATGTTTGATAACATGGCAATATTATCTTTGTTTATAATGTGTGAAGCCCAGCATAAAACCAAGGAGGATTTTCCTTTGTTCCCTCTTTTCTTTTTGCATTCTTTCTTTCCTTGTTACTTTTACAACTGGGATCTGGAGCTTAGATAAAGGCCTTATTTTTATAATCAAATACGGAAGCAATCAAAATTGCTGCTAAAAATCAGCCATCAAAATGTACTCTTATTTACCTATTGTATTTTAAAGACTGAGTTCAGAGTTACAGTTAGGATGTTTCAAAATTATATTTCCTTGAACTCATAGATAATTTCCTAAATTGGCACTGATCTTTGAGATTAGATATGAACACATTAAAATAGGTGGACCATATTAGTTCATATACGAAATTTATGGTTGGCCACAGTAATTCATTCTATCAGATGAATCTTACCCTTTTAAGATTAGGTAGTCCTTTAAAATGACCATATCCACAATCACTGTCAAAACTGTTACACCAGATTGTTTTATCCTAGAAAACTTGCACTTTTAAAGTTCTCAAACTAAAAGACTTTCTCCTTGACTCTTTTTTCTGACGTATACATCAAGAACCCCAAATTTCTTGGTTCTAAGTCTAGTTAATGTTCACTCAAAAACAATTGCCCAAAAGATGATCAACTGTCCAACAGTGACAGGAATTTTAGCTTTTAGGGTTTCCTCGGGTTTTTTTGTTGTTTTTTTTGACTGCCTTGAAAAAAATCAGGGCTGAGATTATTTTAGTCAGCAGATTTAAATTGTTATGGTAATTAATGAGTCTAATGATTTCTGTTCTGAAATTATCTCTGAGATGTTACATATTTTCATACTCCAAAAGTTTCAGAAGATCATATTGTACCTGTTCTTTGCCCTGGAAGCTTCACAGTTGTCTTGTGCCAAAAGCAATAATGGTCTGATCTGATCTTAGTTTATGGTTACAGCTGGCTCAAGGTTGTTTCCTTTGCTTTAGATCAATGATTCCCAGTTGTGCTTTTGCAGCATCTCTGGGGTTTTTCCAACTAGACCAAGAGATGTTTTGAAGTTATCATAAACAACACAACCAAATTTCTTTTAACACACTTTAACTAAAAAAGAAATAGTACCTTGAGGGAAGAGTTTCCTGAAGTGAAACAAAAGGCATCTTAACCCTAAAGAGGATAGGAACCACTACTTAGACCAATTACTAATTATTCAATTGTAGAAGTTATTGAGCATCTATTTTGTGTGTGTTACTGTGATTAGTAGTCAAACAGAAACATTTGTTTGATGTCTACTATATTCCAGGCAATATTCTAAGTTCTGAGGAAGCAAAGAAAGGCAAAAACAAAGGTATGGACATTATTTAATAGCAACCAATTTATAAAATTCCATTAACTACAGAGAGATACAATGTCACTCAAAAAAATCTTGTCTTTCTGTTCAGGTTCAGGGACCATATTAATGAAAATCTTTAAATATATTCAGAGAGTGCTCCAGCTGAGAGCTTAAAGGCAAACCAACCCAACGTCTTCATCTTACAGTTGAGGAAACTGAGGCTCTGCTAACATGCCTCCAGTAACTATAAATGGTGCATCCATTCAATTTGATAAAACACAATTGTTTTGATGCCAGTGAAATATAGATCCACGAATAAGAGTCAGTATCTTCTGGTATAAACACATTCCTTTGGACAAGATTATGTAATGACTGATGTGTATCCAATGAAGCAAATTTAAGAGAAAATGCCATGAATAATGTTTGCTTAAAGAGACCTCAGATTTGTACTGAAGTGTCTGAATACTTTTAATAAAAATGGAATGGTTTGGAAATCAGTGGGAGCAGAAGTAGATTTAGAGATAGGTTTAAGATAATTAATGTCTATGATCCTAGTATCAGAATGGGAGTATTAAATCTAGGGATTGGAAGGGACCCAGGAGGCCTTCTGGTCAAAGCTATACTTCAACAAGAATCCCCACACTAATGTACACCGTAAGTGATTGTTTAACCTTTATTTAATTATCCCTAGTGAAAGAGAACCCGATACTTCATAAGGCAGCCCATCCCACTTTTGGCCAGCTTTAGTTGTTAAGAAGATTTTCCTGACATGCAGCTTATATTGGCCTCTTCGCAACTTCTACTTATTTTTCCTACTTCTGCCTTCTGGAGCCAAGCTGAATAAACTCATTCCCTCTTCCATAAGACAACCCATCCATTGACTTGATAGTTATCAAATCCTCCCTTAATCTTATCTTCTCTAGGCTAAAGTTCCTCAGGTCCTTTAACTCTTCTTCATACATCAAGATTTTGAGGGACTTCATTATCTGACTCTGTCTGACTAATTCTTAGCTTTTTAATGCTTTTTTTTTCTAAAACATGATGTTCAGAGTTTAACACAATAATCCAGTCAGACTCTTCTTATCAACGTAAAATTCTCTGTAAAGTCCTCTACCTTCCTGCTCTTAGACTTTCAGTCTCCCTTCATACATCTTTATACAACATTAGCCTTTTTGGCTGCCAAATCAAAATGTACCATCATCTAGACTCGTGTTTGAATTCTACCTCCTTAGCTGTGTGATCCTGGACAGGACACAGCTTCTCTGTAATTCATTTTCCTTATCTGTAAAATGGGAACCACATGCACATACACACATACAATCTTATATATATTATATATAATCCTTTTATATATTACAATGTGTATATTTCTAGGCATAGAGAGGTATATACATTCAAGCAGGCATTTACAACAATCATATGGACAATCCATCAATCCATATAAATTATAAATATTATATGCAATATATCATATGTAGTCAACACATTTTCTAAGAAGAATTTAATGATTGTGTATAATATCTACTCATATATATGCACATTTGTATATCTGTGCACATATACATATATACACTTGTGTGTACATCTATGTTTTCTTTATTCAGAGGCCTTTTAGGAATGCTTACCTTATCTATTATATATATATAAATTTTATATATTGTATATTTTATTTCTTAAGAGGAACCCTGGACTAATAGTTTACAGTTTTTAATAGTTAATTGGTGATATGGGATCAGATCTATATATCCAGTTCCTCTCTCCCAAGGGCTTGTGGATTCAACAACACAAGACCCTAAAGAGTTTATTTCCAACCTAGTTGTAGTCAACTATTATCTTTGGGGTAGTAAGAATTTAATTTATAACAACTGGGCAATGAACAAACAATACGTTCAAGTTTATCAGGTTGAGTGTGGTGATCAGTGTCTCCCACATTCAAAATTTACACCATAGTGAGATGTCATTCCTTGTTAGTGTGGGAGTGACCCGGTGTATACTATTTTGTATCTTTGGTTTAACTTGTCCTCAGTAATATCTTTAAGGATATACATTCCACAGGCAGTTGGTACTAACAATGGTAAAGTTTGACCATAAACCATACTCACTCTTTTGGGCTTGTTTGGGTTTCCATGGAGCACAATTCTGGGGCGTAAGAAGTCAAATGCTGCTTTTGGTGTCCAATCATTTCAGTTGCGACTGACTCTCTGTAATTTCCTTTAGGGTTTTCTTGGTAAAGATACTGGAGTGATTTTCCATTTCCTTCCCCAAATCATTTTACAGATGAAGAAACTGAGGCAAACAGGACCACATAGCTAATAAGTGTTTGAGACCAGATTTAATTTCCCCAAGATGAAGCTTCCTGACTCAAGATCTGGCATTCTATGTACTATGTCACCTAGCTGCCACAAATGCCAATATAAGACATGAATATCTGTTGGACAAATGGATTTTTTGTGACATTGCCCTTTGGGTTCTTACTCTCTTGCTCTGGATCATTATCCTTATTCCATCCATATAGAATATTCCCAAGGTTCTGTCCTGAGTCCTATTTTCTTCTTTTTCTACATTTTCTCTTGTGGTGATCTTTTTTTATTAGCTCCCATGAGTTTAATGGTCATCTCATGTAGGTTGAGTAAGACCTATTGTTGATGAAGTCATATTATCTCTTTTAATCACTATTTTCTTTTCTGGGTGTTCAGCAACTATCCCTTTATTGATTGATTCAGTGTCTCGATTTTTGGGAATGGGTATCCACACCCTATTTGATTCCTTGTTTTAAAAATATCTTTATCATTTTAAATAACTATCTATTAATCATCTCTCTATCATCTCTTTATCTATCTATCTATCTATCTATCTATCTATCTATCTATCTATCTATCTATCTGTCATATTATNTCTATCTATCTATCTATCTATCTATCTATCTATCTATCTATCTATCTGTCATATTATTTCACAGTCTTTGTCTTATCAGCTCAACAGGATGCACACTCATATAATGAGGCCTTCTCAAAAATTCAAAATAAAACAAGCATGCAAAAGCATTAAGCATTCACATTTCCTTCTTGGTGGAAGTGGGGTCTTCCAGGTAGGTCCTTGTATTTATGGCTATATGTAAGGGTCTTTTAGTGAATTGAATTCAGGTTTCCTGTGATTTCTCTCCACATTATTCTTTCCACCTTTCTTTTCTTCCTCTCATTGTTATCTGTTGTCTTTCTTTAAGGCTTAGATCATTTGCCACTTCTTCTATGAAGACTTCTCTGAAATTAAATTAAATTGAATTCAATTCCACAATCATTTATTTTACCTTACAATAAAAAATGTCTTATGTGGGACATCTACTCTGTGCACTGTACTGTGCTAAATTACTACCCTAGCAAATGACTACATATACTAGGTAATCCAAGTACTAGACTGCACATGAACAATTAGCCTCATGGAATTGTTCTTTTTGTGGTTCTAATGCACACTTTTGTTTTTATTTTTGTAAATCACTATTTGACAATAGACTGGTTCTACCAAGTAAGTATTAATGGAGCAGGGGCAGGTAGATAACACAGAGGATAGAGAGTGAGGTCTGGAGTTGGAAGGTCCTTGGTTCAAATTTGTCCTCAAACACTTCAAAACCGTGTGCCTTGGGGTAAGCCACTTCACCCTGATTCCCTAGCTCTTGTTATTCTTCTGTCTTAAAACTAATACTGACAGAAGTAAGGGTTTAAAAAAGTATTAATGGTATAGTAGTTAGGCTAGAAATGTTTCCTTCCTA
Organism: Gracilinanus agilis; assembly: GCF_016433145.1. Taxonomy (NCBI): domain Eukaryota; kingdom Metazoa; phylum Chordata; class Mammalia; order Didelphimorphia; family Didelphidae; genus Gracilinanus; species Gracilinanus agilis. The sequence continues at coordinate 381,460,893 of NC_058133.1, forward strand.
TTCCTCTCCTCCATGATACTTATCATATAAAAATAAGTGAGCAATTCATAATTAATGTGGGTAGACAGCCAGAATGGTTCATTCATAATGACAACTTATATACACAATGCCTGGCACATTGGAAGTACTATATAAATGTTATTTTTATTATTCTCATTAATTCAGAGAAATATAGGAATTTGCATGAATTTATGAAAAGTCAACCAAGCAGAATGAGAAAAACAGTATCAGCAATTACAAATGTAAATGGAAGTAACCACAAAAATTCAAACTGAACACTGTCTAATTATAATGACCACTAAAGAAATAAGAAAAATGCACCTTTTCCCCTTCAATGAAGGGAACTACCAGTGTGGAATATTGCAGGTATTTTTAGACTTGGTGAATTGGTTAGTTTTTCTGAATTTTCTTTCTTCTCTTTTTGTTATTGGATCTGGAAGGATATAGTCAGAAGTAAAGGCAATGAAAAAACAAAAAAATACCAATAAAACTTTAGAATGAAAATCAGATACAAAGTAATGATAATAGTTAATATTTATAGAGCTCTTACTATGTGCCCAGTACAGTGTTAAGCACTTTACAATCATTATTTCATGTGATCCTCACAACAGCCCTGGGAGGTAAATGCTACTATTGTTATTATCCTCATATTTCATATGAGGAAACTGAGGCAAGCAGAGATTAATTGACTTACCCAGGTTCACACAGATAGTAAGTGTCTGAAGTCTGATTTGAACTCAAGTGCTCCTGAGTCCAAGTCTGGCATTCTATCCACTGTACTATCTAAGCTGAAACTTTTCCTCCCCTAAGTTCTTTGGGTAGACTATGGGAAAAAGGGATTTGGGAACAGAGATTTCATGACTGACATTTTTTAGGCTAGAAAATATTTTTCAGAGAAAGACAAAAGTCACTGATTACATTTAGGACTGGAAACAATACTACAGTCAATAATCTGGGATTCACAGAGGAAATTTTCTTTCTTTTGCAAAAAAATTCCCCAAAACCTGCTTTCTAGTTTTGTTACAAGATTCACAAAATGGACAAAGAATTATGATAGAAATAGTAATAATGATAATAACAATAAAAATAATCCTAAATAGAACTGAAAATGGCTTCCAATATAAAAAGAATCAGAGCAGAATATCTTTTTAATCATTTAATGCACGCAGATGACATCAAGTTATTTGGTTTCCTCGAAAGATGAATTAAATAGCATCTATCTAAGGTAATATTTTAATTATATTAGCATGTCATTTATACATATCTATATCTATCTATATCTGTATTATATCTATCTATCTAAGGTAATATTTTTAATTATATTAGCATGTCATTTATACCTAACAAGTGTAAAATTCTTAGTGTAGGACAATGAAAGATAGATCTTGAAGGCTTTGATTTTTAAATCCAGTGGAGAGAATGAACCAATGAATGAAGATGATATTTACAAATACATTCATTTCTAGGCAAGACTCCTAGAACACCCAGCTGTCAAGAAGAAAATTGTGACTATACTTCAAGAAATTTACTGGCATCCTGAATTAGAGCACAGTAGAAAGAATACACTAAAATCAACAAATACTTTTGCAAGATCATTCTGAACATAAACTTTTGGAACTGTGAAATTTCACAGTAAGAGACTTTGAAAATATCCTAACAAAACCCATATAATAGTAAAGAAATACAAGACCCTTTAACTTTGTCAGCTTTAGAAATATTAACATTTCTTTATTATAGAGGAAAAGATTGGTAGATGTAAAAACCCATGATAAACTGGTTAAAATTTATAAAAATACTTGAGAACCAAGAGATGTTACTTTACTGAACAATAGTAAAATTGATAATCCCATTGGATTTATTACACTTAAACAAAAGCAGTGCACTACCATGAAACCTTTAATATCCAAGAATGGAATCATCTATGATCTATGATCTATAATATCTATGATAAGGATCATCTATGAGTGATAACCAAATGAAATCAACCAACAATATTTCACAAAGGATGTGCCCATCAAATGGCTATTATGTCACTTTATTTAGGGTGTCTGAGAGATTTACATTGATAATTCAGGACTAGGAGGTTGCCACCCTACACACAGAGAAATATTATCAATAAGGAGCCCACTTTTATTGATCAGAGTTGCAAGGAAATAATAAAAACTGCATAATACATGATAACAGGCCACAAACATTTAATATCTGCCAAATACCTAGTAAGACATGACCTGGTGGCTAGAATTATGAATCAGAAATTTGTAAGCTTTTATAAAATAACAGATGATAGTTTCTATATTACAAATACAGATTTTAAAAAATACTCTTGAAGATTCAACAAGCAAATTGTGTTCCTCAAGACCATTAGCATGTAGAGAACTGTTGTTTATAATTGCTGACACAACATTAGTCTATATGTATTTAAAGACAACAAATTTAAAAGACGTCATTATAACAAATACTCATAATCTCTGAACTTTGTGGAACAAAAAGCTTTTGACATATCTAGTAGAAGTAATCAAAATCATGTGGTTAAAGGTCAAAGAATAATTTCCATCTTCCTATTTGATATTGGAGTTGTCTGAAGATACTTTCACATAAAATATTAAACTTTAAAAAATGAACAGAAATATATTTATTTTCTTATTATAATCAACCCCTTTGAAAAAAGAAGAAAAATAAATTTATTTTATCAAATATGTAGAGCCAAGCAAAACAAGTTCTCTCATTGATGTATTAAAACTCTCTCTCTCTCTCTCTCTCTCTCTCTCTCTCTCTCTCTCTCTAATCTGGTCTTCTGGAGTCATGGATGAGTATTGTACGTTGGTCATGGTGCTTACAAAGTTGTTTGTCTTTACAGTATTGTTCTTACATATAAATTGTTCTCCAGATTCTGCTCATTTCATGCTTCATCAATTTGTGTGTCTTCAAAAAAATATTTTATGTTATAGTTTTTCTTCTAATTCTATTAACTTCATTTGTGTTACTTCATGTTTTTCTGTATTTCTTTGAAATTGTGTTTCCTTATTTCTTGCAACAAAATGGTATTCTATTACGCATATGTGCCATAATTTGTTCAATCATTCCCCAGTTGATGGACCTTCCTTTAATTTCCATTTGTTTTACTTGCCTCTACAAAAATGTCTGCTAGAAATATTTTTATGTAAGACCTTTTCTTTTTAAAAATATTATTTAGTATAGGGTTAGTAGCACTTTAGCTAGATAAAGGGGTATGCCCTCTTCAATAACTTGTTTTGTATCATTTTAAATTGCCTTATCAATTTGTATTAATTTATAGGTCCACTGACAGTGCATTGATGTGCATATTTTCTCATACCCCTCTAATAGTTGTCATTTTTTCACCATATTTGCTACACTGATGTGCAGGAAGTAGAAGTTCAGAATTTCTTTAATTTTCATTTTTCTAATTATTGGTGATTTACAGCATTAAAAATGTATAGATAGAGTTAGCCTGGGTTTCTTCTCTTGAGGAATGTTGCTTTATATTCTTCAACAATTTATTATCTTATTCTTATAAATCTTAATTGGTTCATTGCATTTCTTAGAAATGAGATCTTTGATTAGAGAAATTTGCTGCAAAAATTTTAATACAATTAATTTTTCACTTTTAATCTCAACTTTATTGGATTTGTTGGTGCAAAAACTTTTAAATTTTATGTAATCAAAATTAGCCATTTCATCCTATGTGATACTATAAGTCCCTTTCCTTGGTTATGGTTTTTCTTTCATCTACAGGTCAAATAGATAATCTCCATATTTTTCAAATATATTTATTATGCAACTTTTTGTATCTAGGAAACATTCATTTGAAGCTTATCCTGGTATGAGATATAAGATGTTGGTCTAAATTTAATTTCTTCTATACTTCTGCCCAATTTTCCCGGAATTTTTTCAAATAGTTTTATCTCAGTGACTTTGCAGAAGGTGAATGTACACTCTATTATTTTTATTAATTTACAAAAAGTGATTATTTTATCTATGTGTGAGATAATACTCAGAACATAAACCATTAAAGAATTATAGCAGGACTTAATAGAATATATGTGTGTATATATATGTACATATATGTGTGTATATATACATGTATTATATGCAAATATATGCACACATATATTCCAATATACCCTGCTATTATTCTTTTATATATGGAATTTATGTGATATAAAATGTATATATATATACAGAAATATATTTCAAACTTAAACTCCATCAAATCATGATAATAATTAGATAATAAAATAATTACAAAAATAGTAGTAACAGCACTAATGAAACATAGCATGACATAGTGGATAGAGCCAGTTCTAAGAGTGCAGAAGACCTGGAATCAAGTCTCATCTCTAACATGTAGTGGCTGGTGATCCTGAGCAAGTCACTTAACCTCCAACTGACCCAGACTTTATGTAGAAAACAATTTTTTATCTATATTGATAAAGGAATTTTCCTCATTGAATACCTTATATCAATCAATGAAATTAAAGATTAATTTTTAAAACAACAGTAACAATAATTTTAGGTCTGTACATAGTAATTTGAAGTTTATAATGCACTTGGACATATTTAATTCCATTTATTTTTATGTGGTTTTGGAAGAAAATGGTAGAGAAAGGTGGTAAATTGTCTTCCTTCTTTTTACTAGAGCTTTTGCATTTTCTTCTTTTAGACCAGAGCCACAAGGCTCTTTAACCTCTCCTCTTGCCCTCCAAATATATCTTCAACAAGTAAATACCTCTTATAAATTTTGAAGTTTTTACTGAAATAGATATTAGAAGTAAATGTAATATTTTATGGAAGTAAAACTTACTGAATTAAACAGATATTTCAAGTTCTGCAACCACTACTTAGAATTGATAGATTGATCTTTTGGGGATACTTTAACTTGAAGGTTTTCAAGTCTTGTAAATTTCCTGAATCCCTACTATGAGTTCTTTAGATAGAAGTATTTCCCCGCATAATCCTTTAACCTTCTCTTCTTTTCCGACATTCCTCAACCAGAATTGGGTACTAAAAGGGGATCAAAGGAAATCTTACTGAGTAGTTTCTGTTTTACCCTGAAGCCTGGGGTCTGTATCCCACTTGTAGATTGATGACAAGTCATAGCACATAACTTCAATGTCACAGAGTGGAAAAATTGTCTGAGGAAAGAAGCAATGAAGATACACCCTATGGAGTACTTTGAGTATTCAAGCTTTGCAAATAATTCACTAAATGCCCTAAGAGAGGAGTATGAGTAAAGAATGGGGGTGGGAATAGGAAAGAGAGGGCAAGTGATAATGACCCATATGTGTTGCTCTTCCTTTTCCTCAATTGAAAAAAAAAAACCTTCTAAATCTATGAAGTCCAGGGTTGAAGTGTTTTTTCTCCAAATCAGAGTAGTGGTGGAAATAATATTTTAGTGCTTATAAATATTTTTCTTTTAATGAGTTTTCATCTTAGATATTCAACTTATAATGGGGAGTGGCTTATAGTTGGACCAATTTGTAATTGTATAAAGCCCCGTGACAATTGACTCTTGTTTATCAAGCATAACTTGTTCTATTTCTATAACAGTTCAAAGTTGTGAATTAAAATAAGGATGTGATCCTGGGCCAATAAACTATTTCTGGTCATTCTCAAGGAATGAATTAAGTGTCTTGGCTCAAACCTTTTCTCAAAAGAACTGAACACAATAGTTTCCATGATATAGCTTGTAAAATGTTTCATTGGGCAGATCTGGTTCTGCCATTAAAAAAGCTGCCACTTGTGCCCAAATGCACAAGTAAATTCCACATGCAAACATTTATCAGCATCATGTAGACAAAGCTTATGTAAATGTATTTAATAGGAATATCGGGTATTCTGTCATCTTACAGATGATATGACTCTCAGAATGTCATATACCTGTTGACTCACTAAGAGTTAACAATCCATTTTGAAGGCTCAAAATTGCAGAAAAAACATGCCACCACTATAAGAATTGGCAAAATCTCAGTTAGGCCTTCAAAACTGAGCAATATTGATGATTATGGAATGATGATTATTATCCAACATATCCTCTTAGTTTTGTATTTTCTATTATTATAAATTATTATTTACATGTATTTTCTATTATTATAAATTATTATTTACATGTATTTAGAAAAACTGAAAAAAGTCTTAGAAGATAGGATAATGAATGATCCTTTTTAATCAATGATTTTGCATAAATGCCTGATGGGCATGATGATTAAATTCAAAAATAACACAAAACTAGGAGGATATGTTGGATAAAAGATTTTGAAAAGGGAAAGCCAAGATGACAGAGTAAAGGAAGGAAGGAACTCACCTGAACTCTTCTAAATGCTCCACCAAACAACTTTAAAATATTGCTTCAAATAGAATTTTGGAGTGTCAGAACAAACAAAAGTTCTGATGAAATAATATTTCTGCCTCAAAAATCTTAGGAGGTCAACGAAAAAGGTCTGTCAACTAGCAGCAGATCTTGGAGGCAGCTACATCAAAGGCAACAGCAACTTGGGGAGCTTTGACAATTAGTCAGAAGGACATTACAGAGGACTCTTTGCTGGTACAGGGTGTAGTTCTGTATTGTATTGCCGATATACTATAATAGGTCATGGTCCTACTTTCCCCTTTTTATCCTGCTCTATTCCCTTTCACTCAATTTCTCCTCACCAGTGTTTTGCTTTTTATTACCTCCCTCCCTCCATTTCTATCTCTCTCCATTTACCTCCCTGTTCCTTTATCTTATTCCCTTTCTACTTCTCTGCAGGGTAAGATAGAATTCTATCCTCCAATGAATATATTTGTTTTTCCCTCTCTGAACCAGTTACGATGAGAATCTTTTTAAAATGCAGAATTGGCAAATAGAAAAAGAGGAACAAAATTCACTGAAGAAAAGATCTTAAAAAAAAGAATTGGCTAAATGGAAAAAGAGATACAAAAGCTCATTAAAAATAATTCTCTAAAAATTAAATTTGGGCAAGTTTAAGATAATTGCTATAAGAGATACCAAGAAACAATAGAACAAAACCAAAAGAATGAAAAAAGAGAAGAAAATATGGAATATCACTGAAAAAACAACTGACTGGAAAACAGATTGAGGAGAGATAATTTAATACTTGTTGAACTACCCAAAAGCCATGGATCAAAAAGAGCCTGGACATCACTTTTCAAGAAATTATCAAGGAAAACTGCCCTAATATCCTGGAACCAGAGGGAAAATGAGAAATTGAAAGAATCCAGTTATCTTTTACTGAAAGAATTTCCAAAATGAAAACTCTCAAGAACTTCATAGTCAAGGTCCAGAGTTCTCATGTCAAGGAGAAAATATTGCAAGCATTCAGAAGCAGTTCAAATATTATGGAACCATAGTCAGGATAACATATAATTTAGTAGCTTCTACCTTAAAAGATCAGAGGGCTTGGAATTTGATATTCTGAAAGACAAAGGAATTAGAATCAAAACCAAGAATAACCTGCCCAGCAAAACTGAATATAATAATTTAGGTGAAGAAATTGATGTTTAATGAAATAGAGGACTTTCAAGTATTCTTGATGAAAATACCAGAGCTGAGTAGAAAATTAGACTTTCACATACGGGACTCAAGAGAAGCATAAAAAGGTAGCCAGGAAAGAGAAATAATAATGGATTCAATAAAGTTAAAATATTTATATTCCTCCATGGGAAGATAATACTTGTAAATCCTAAGAACATTATCATTATTAGGATAGTTAGGAATATACATAGAGACAAGTATGAATTGAGTATGATGGGATAATTTAAAAAAAAACAAGGGGTGAGAAAGAGAAATCTACTGGAGAAGGGAGAGATAAAATGGGGAGAATTTTTTCACATAAAAGAGGCAAGAAGGAAGAGTTTTATAGTGCAGGGCAGAAAAATTGGCTCAAAGAAGGAATAATTCACACACTCAGGGAAGTAGAGGGGAAAGGGGATAAGAGAAGGTGAGGGGCTGCTAGGTGGTTTAAGGCAGGCAGTGGTCAGAAGCAAAATAGACTTAAAAAAACCTCCTTACCATCTGTCTTAAAATCAATACTGTGTGTTGGTTCCAAGGAAGAAGAGTGACAAAGGCTAGGCAATGGGGGTTAAGTGACTTGCCCAGGGTAAGAAGTGTCTGAGGCCAGATATTGAACGTAGGGCCTCCCATCTTTAGGCCTGGAAGTCAATCCGCTGAGCCAGCCAGTCCTCCCCCCTTAGACTTTTGAGAAGAGATAGTTTCAAAAGCAAGAGAGGATAAATAGGGGAGAAAATAGGATGGAGGGAAATACGCTGTTACCAATTGTAACTGTGAATGTGAATCAGATGAGTTCACCCATAAAACAGAAATGGATAGCAGAATGGATTAAAAACCAGAATCCTACAAAATGTTGCTTAAAAGAAACACACTTGAAATAGAGAGACCCAGAGAGTAAAAATAAGAACCTAGAGCAGAATCTATTATGCTTCAGATGAAGTTAAGAAAAAAAGCAGGGATAGCCATCATGATCTTAGACAAAACAAAAACATATCTAATTAAAAGAGATAACCAGGGCATGGGAGAATTAGGTAGCTAAGTGGATTGAGAGTCAGGTCCCAAGTGCAAATCAGGCCTCAGGCACTTCCTGGCTGTGTGACCCTGGACAAATCAATTGGTTTTTGCCTAGCCTTTACTGTTAGTTTTACTCCTATTGGGGTTTGTTCAGTAGCAGCAGGAGGATTGGGTTTATCAGAATGGGGTGAGTGTAAGGTAATGTGAGTATGCTGACCATTGAGAAATGGATTGAGTCAAAATATCAATGGTTGAAAGGAAGTTCATTGAAGGAGCTGGAGCTTCCCTTGAGGTTGAGTCTCCGGTCAAAGGGAGATAATAATTTTGCCCTGTGACATCAAATGAGTCTTGCTTCACAGGAAGACAGGAATACCCTTCCAAGAAGCCAGGATACCTTTGTAAGTAGTTATTGTTGTATCCATATTAATAATCCTTTTTGAGTCATGATATTGTCTATGATTTTCCTCCTTTCTTAGAATATCTTAAATATGTATTGACTTTGGCCAGAATACTTTCTTGATTTCATTTTCTTAAATGCTACCGATCTTACAGTTTTAAAGTGCCAAGGACTGAGGTTTCAGGTCAAAATGTGATAGTTCCACTGTCATTGATGAAAATAAATGTTTATAGAAATCTTAAAAAAAAAAGAAGTTAAGAGCTTTTTTTTAAAAGAGAAATCAGCAGAGAAACAATATTTATGCCAGAAGGTACCATAGAAATAATATGAAATAACATCATTATTAAACATATATGCACCAGATGGTATAGCATCCAAATTCTTAAAGGAAAAGTTAGATGGATTATAGGAGCAAATAGTAAAACTTATCTCTTCGGGGAGCTGAACTTTTCCTTTTTAGAATTAGATAAAACTAACCAAAAACAAACAAATGAAAAAACAAAACAAACCACCAAAAAAGAAAGAAGTGAACAGAATTTTAGAAAAATTAGATGTGATGCAACTTTGGAGAAAATTGAATGGGAATAAAAAGTATACCTTTTTCTCAGTTATATACATTCACAAAAACTGGTCTTATATTGGGCATAAAAACCTTACAACAAAAAGCAGAAAATTAGAAATATTAAATACATCCTTTTCCAAACCATAATGCAGTAAAAATTACATTCAATAAAGGGTTGTGTAAACATAGATGAAAAAATAAATGGAAAGTAAATAATATTACTTGAAGAATGAGTGAGTAAAAAATCATAGAAACTATAAATAATGCCATTAAAGAGAATTACTATAAGGAGATGACATACCATAATTTATGACATATAGCTAAAGCAGTACTTAGGGGAAATTTTATATCTCTGAACACATCAATAAAACAGAGAAAGACTAGATCAATGAATTGATCATTGAAATGAATCATCAAAAAAAAAAAGAAAAGATTGAGGTAATTACCAATGATGATGAAATTAAAGCAATTATCAGGAGCTATCCCAATTGTATGTCAATAAATCTGATAATCTAAGTGAAATGGATGAATATTTACAAAAATATAAATTGACCAGATTAACATAAGAAATAGAATATTTACTTAATGTTGTCTTAGAAGAAAGAAATTGAACAAGACAAAAGTGAGATCTTTAAGAAAAAAATCCTCAGGATGAGATGGATTAACAAGTGATTTCTGCCAAGTATTTAAAGAATAATTAACTAACATGGAAAGACCTACATGAAATTTTGAAGAGCAAAATGAGCAGAACCAAGAGAACATTTTATTCAGCAGAAGAAATATCGTTTGAAGAATGGCTTGTGTAGATCCACCTCTAGAGAAAAATTTGTTGTCATAGTTTTCAGTTAAGTTAATTTATTGTCAGTTTTCACTTATATGGGGATGGGAGGAAAGGTGGGAGATACCTGGAAATTTTAATTTAAAAATATGGTGGGAAGGTGGTATTAGTTAGACAGTAGTTAATATGAAAACAATAAGATTTAAACTTTTAGGGGGCAGCTGGATGGCTCAGTGGATTGAAAGCCAGGCCTAGAGATGGGAGGTCCTAGGTTCAAATCTGGCCTCAGACACTTTCTAGCTTTGTGATCCTGGGCAAATCACTTAACCCCCATTGCTCAGCCTTTACCATTCTTCTGCTTTGGAACCAATACACAGTATTGATTCTAAGATGGAAGGTAAAGAGTTTTAAAAAAAAGGGATTTAAAGTTTTAGCAGATAGCAAACAATATGAATAAAGAATAAAAATTTGAATGCAAGTATAGTCTTAATTTGAGAGGTCTACAGCCTAGACTCAGGAAGGCTAGAGTTTCATTGGACTTTTTTACTGTTTGGTGTTACAATTTAAGAGGGAAATTGATACATTAGAAAGTACCTAAAGAATAGGAATTAGCATGGAGAAGGGCATCAGGATCCTGCTGTATAATGACTACTTTACCTGCTTCATTCAAGTCTCTCTCCTTTCTAACTCCTCCATACTTTTCATGATGATATTCTTAGAACACATCCTTGATCAAAAAAGTTCCATTGTCTACCTGATTCTAGATCTATGAACAGATACAAATTTATTTTGCACTTAAAATCTTTTACAATGTCTCCGACTTAACTTCTAGTTTTACTATATACTATATTGCTCTCCTCAACATATTTTATAATTCAGTCAAAATAGCCAAACTTTCTGTTCTTCATTCTATCTCACATCTCCATGTCTTTTACCTGGCTATCTCTTAAGTTTCTTCCTCACTTATGAATTTCTTCCTCATTTCCAGTTAGAATCCATAGCTCCTTCATGGTCTCACTCAAGTGATGCCTCCAGTATGAGACCTTCCTTGATCCCCCAGCTATTAGTATAGACCCCTTTGTGCTTAGAATTTTCTCCCTTGTACCTGCTTTGCTTTGTCTATCTTTCTGTCTCTGCCTTTCTCCCCTTTTCTCTGTTTTTCTTTTCTCTTGGATGCCGTTTAGCCTGTCCATTTTTATCTTTATGTTTTGCTATTTGACTAGTTTATTTTTCTCTATACTTAATCCTTCAGTTATTCTACAGTTTCTTATTCATTATTATGCCTCAGTCTGCTCATATCTTCCATATAGCTCTCTTACTCTCTATGTGAAATTCATTTTCAATTCTTTGGAGATTGTTCTATTCCAGAACTCAAAGATAAAAATATCTATAGAATGCTGGTATTAAAAACGTAAACCTTTGTTTCTGGGAGGAATCTAGGGATGTAAAAGGAACTTTAAAATCTCCTCAAGGTAATCCAATTACCTTTCCAATTAATTCTGACCCCAAAATCATTGTCCACTCACATCATCTATCCTGATTATATGCTGTGTAAACTGATAAGCAAAAACTATGGGTTAATTACCTGACTGTACATCATAGTTCGTGAGGTGAATTTTTCTTATCAACTTTGTTTCTCCTATATGAATAGTTAAATCAAACTCTTTTGGGCTGTTATATGGTGAAGATGATAGGTGGATAGCCTGTGTATTCCCTCGGTATCATTGTAATGCCAGAAAAAAGGGAGGAGGCCCCTTCCATTTTGAGTGAACCCCACAGGAAGGGCCAGCATAGCTGGGTGGTGGTTTGCATTATTGAAGGAAACATTTAAATCAGTGAGATCACAGATCCATTGGAGTGTTTGGAGTATGTTTTGTATTTCCTTTTATGTAGCATATTCCCTTGATAGAAGCTCCTTGAGGGAAGGAATTGGCTCTAATGTCTCTCTACATAATGACTAGGATAGTGCTTGCCACACAGTAAGACATTAATGAAATTTGTTTTTTTTTTGGTTAAACTGATTATAAGAAACTTCTTGGAGGAAATTTTGTTTTAGCAACCAAAAAAAAAAAGCCTTATTTCCAGCAGCAGCAGCAATAGCAGCAGCAGCAGCAGCATGTCACAATTGCTGATCTAATCTGTTAAAAGAAGACTCTCTAAATAGTTACAGATGTGCCCCATCTGCATCATTCAGCAATTGATGAAATCTCCTATTCAGCATTATATTTGATAGAACCTAGGATAAAGTCTGACTTTGCTCCTGTTTTGCTCTTTCCCTCCTACCTCACATAAAAATACATTATACATTGTCATAATTATTTTTAGATCTTGAGCTCTTAAAAAATAAAGCTTGAAGTTGACCTCTACCTTCCAGAGTTAGGTCTCCCTGGATCTTTAAGATGTGCTAGGGTGCTAGGAATTCCAGAGTTTTTGAGTGCCTGGGCTGTACAGGTCTCAGTGATGCCAAGCTCCATTGGTTGTTGTCGTTTCCAAGAACTTTCAAGAAATAAAATAATTTTTCATAAAGAATAGTATATAATGTAATAGCATTTTAATATCATAGAGTTGTTACACGTTTACTATTTATCCCATACACATTTTCTCCATTAATATTACTATATTTGGAATATTTCAGTATAATTCCTTTCTTTATCACCAATTCATCAAGATATTCAAGATATCAGACCACTACCAGGCAACATATCCAAACAGAAACATGCAAAGTCTCGTAGAGGACAAACATAGACACAGAATGATTCAGAAAGAGAAAGTGTTTTCTTTTTTTAAAATGAGTTTTATTTGTTTTCCGTTTTTTTTACATCACCATAGTACTGCATGTATCCTTTCCCCGTCCTTTGCTAAGAACTATTCCATAAGACAAATGATATTTTTTTGGAGAGCCAAAAAAAAAAGTCAGTGCAACTGATAGATGCATTGAAAAATTCCAAAAAACATGAGCAATCTATAATACCTGTGGACCTCCCACTACCACAGAGGGGCAGTAGGTTGAGAGTATTTTCTCTTATCTCTTCATTTGGATACTATTTGATCTCTATGATTTTGTTACTTTTGATTTTTCAGTGTATCATTTTTTTCCATTTATACTGATATAGTTAGTGTGTGTTGTTTTCTTGGCTTTGCTTACTTCACACTTTATCAGTTCATCAGGATCTTTCCATGTTTCTATGTATTCATCACATACATTATAAAGGATAAAATTATGGTTGGATGAAATTTATCAGAGGGTAGGATCACCAGGAATTAAGTACTTAATTCCATATGAAAGACTCAAGTCAGAATGACTCTCATGGTAGTTTATTTACAAATAGGAAGAGAGAGTAAAAGTAACAAAATCAGAGAGAGGATAGGGTAAGATATCTAACCCAACACATTAAGTATTTTGCTCCAGTCCCTGGCTCAACCAAGGCAGAGCTAATTAGTCCTCAGCCAGAGGTGCCTCATTTTTGAGCCAAGGGTCCGGTGATTAATGAAGTAAGGGCTTCAGCTATGAAGTCTCTCCCAAAAGGGGAGGCCTCTCCTGAGGATAGTCACTTCAGAAAACCAGGAAGGAGTCAGTCTTTTTCACTCACCCACATGGTAGTTCAAAAAGAAAGCAGCCTAAAGTCCTCAGCCAGAGCTCCTCCAGGGTCCAATTCAAGGCAAAAGAGAACATCCCAGGAAGTTCTGGCCACTTTTAAAGACCATTCCTTTCATCATTTCCTATGCCTTCCTTCCATTTTATGTGTACCAATTACAGCTAAAGCTTTGCTTAGGACTGACCGGAGCAGTCAGTTAATTCTGATTCATCACCTACTTTCACATACGAGAGTTAGAGACCTCCACCACTCAAGTGTAAGTGGGGTGTATAAGCTTCTAGTGATTAAATCTAAAAATGGGCAGGATAGAGTTAATCTTATCTTCATGACATTGCTTCTTATAGCACAGTAATATTCCATTACATTCACATACCATGGTTTGTTTGGCCATGCCCTAATTGATGGGCATCTACTTTGTTTTTGATCCGTAGATATCACAAAAAGTGTTGCTATGAAGTATATAGGAATTTTTTCCTTACTAATGGCATCCTTGGAGTATAAGCTTAGTAATGGAGTCTGGTTCAAAAAGTATATCACTTTACAGAATTCCAAATTGCTTTCCAGAATGGTTCTATCATTTCCCAGTTCCACCAATATATTAGTGTACCTATCTTTGTACAACCTCTCCAACATTGATTGTTGGCATTTTGGGGGGTCATTTTTACTAGTTGGTAGATTGAGAGGTGAAATCTTATGATTGTTTTGGTTTGCATTTCTCTTATTATTGGTACTTTGGAGCATTTTTTCCATGTTGTTATGAATACTTTTCCCCAATTTGACCATTTCCTTTCTTATCTTCAATGCTTTAATGTTATCTGTACAGAAGCTTTTTAGTTTCAAGTTCCCTCTCCTGCTATAGATGCAGTATCATGTTCTTTCAATTATTTTACTTTTACCTTTTTTTTAAAAAAAGATTGATCTTGTTCCCTATCTAGCTCTCTTCTCAAACCTGAATCTCTTTTCTCACTGATATTTCCTCTTCCCTTCCATATGTTTAGCTAGTCTTGTTCTTTAGTTTTTAAGCTTTACTTTTTTGAGGCCCCTTCAACAAAAGAATTTCTCTCACTTTCTTCATTATCTAGCTTCTCTTTTTGTTTATTTTACATTTCCTGAATTATGGCTGCCATAATCATCTAGATTCTCTTTTTTCTCTGTATTGTACTTGCATTCAAAACTTCTAAGGCATTCTTTCTAGGTACTTTCTGCCACTGTCTCATAGAGATTGTCCCAGAGATCCCACCTTTCTACTGTACTTCACTTTTAGAATACTGCAAAATATTGCAGAAGTCAAGAGAGTTCACTGTCCATGGTAGGGCCCTTTCCCTACTAAGTCTCTAATTATAAAGTCCATCTGTATACTTTCTTGTTGAACTCTCCCACCCCAACCCCAACCCCCTAACAATTGCTTGGAAACACAATGTACTCCAGGGAATCCAACTCCCCACCTCCTAGAACAAGAAGACTTTTTAAGTGTCACATCTCCCAGGCCTCATTCTTTGGAAGGTCCACCTCTCTTTTCACTGACCATCTTTCTTCACTTATAGGAACATTCATTAGTGGAACCTTCTCTCATCTGCAAAGTAAGGCTTCTTCTCTTCCTTCCTCTACTCCCCCTTCCTCCTCACCCACTCTCATACAGGCTCTTCTATTTCTCTTGCCCTTGATTTGATCTTGGCACAATATTCACTCTTCTTTATCCCCTTTTACATCCTGCTCTTTAATCTAACCTTTCATGTAATATAATTCCACAAAAGAAGCATTTACCTGTAGACAAGGCATCATCAGGTTTTGCCCAAAATGTTTCTTTTTTTACTCTATTCCCTTATTTCTATCAGATTTCTGTTTTTGCCGTAGAAGACATTTATTGGTCTTTCAGTTTTCACTCTATTTCTGCCCTTGCATGATGCATTTATTCATTCTTCTTGTATTTCTATTACCTAATTGTTCAAGAAACAAATAATCTCTTCAGTTCTGATTTTCTCTCTAATAATGTTTCAGACTCTTTATTATTGAATGTATATATCTTGACTGTATATTTAAACTCAGATTTGCAAGACAGCTCACTCTAGGCTGCATTTTGAGCTCTATTGTTCTTTGAATCATATTATTCTATTCCCTCCTTTTTCTTGTGGGCACAGACTAGTTTTTTAATGTTTTTTTTAACCCTTGTACTTCGGTGTATTGTCTCATAGGTGGAAGATTGGTAAGGGTGGGCAATGGGGGTCAAGTGACTTGCCCAGGGTCACACAGCTGGGAAGTGGCTGAGGCCGGGTTTGAACCCAGGACCACCCGTCTCTAGGCCCGACTCTCACTACACTAAGCTACCCAGCTGCCCCCACAGACTAGTTTTAAATTATTCAAATGCCCTTTCCTTTGTATTTGAAGATCTTTCTCCTGATGACTTGCAGAACTTGCTATTTCTGAATTGAACTGTTCAGTTTAACCATGCTAATTTAACTATGTTTTAGAGTTTGCAGCCTTGAATTTCTTTTTTTTCTGGAGGCAATCTGCAAATTATTTTAATGGGAATTCCATTTTCTATGTTTAGACATTCTAGGAAGTTCTCTTCTATTATTTTATTCATTATGGTGGTGTTCTTTGTCCTGTCCTGTTCTTCTGGGATACTCATAATCCTTATGTTTTCTCTATAAATTCTGTCTTTGAGTTTAGTATGTTTTGCATCATGAGTGTGCTATCTTTTAATATTATTTTTTTGCTTCTCTTCTAGGTTGTCCTTCATTTCTGTTTATCTGCCTTCTCGTGTTATTTTTCTGTCTTTTGTTTCTTTAGAAGGAAATACTTCATTGAAAATTAAAGTTTATCTATTCTATTCATTATTTTCCTGTGTAGGACATACATTTTACTCCTTTAATTTTCATTTCTCTTTTAAACCATTTAGGAATAGCAGGTAGAATTTACATCTTTCCACCAAATTCCAGTGTCTCATGAAGTAACAAATCATTTTCCTTTATTTTTCAGCATTTATTTATAGGTGCCTAAATTCAGTTACTAGATCTATAGGTTGTATTTTCTTCTGTTACAGTTTTTCCTGTTCATTTATCTGTTTATACTCAAAGATTTTTTTCTTTCTGAAATCTTTGGTAATTTCAGTCTTACTCTAATTTTTCTTATTACTCATTTCTAGACTGCTTACCCTCTCAGTGTTTTCCCACTTGGGCAATTCATGGTTCACCACCTTAAATATCTGTCCCAACTGACATTTGAGTGGTCAGAACTAGACCTAGTTAGATAACATTTTCTTTCCCTCAGACTTGGTAGAGTGTTCCACAACTCCCCACATGCAACTTACCTGTTCTGGTGACCTGTCTCATTCCTTTTGTTCCATAATTTTATAGCCTGGAACAGTCAGTTTATAGCTTTGTAGTTCTGGTGCTTCCAGATTGTTGATCTCCCACAGGCTTTTGCTCCTAAAGGGACATACAGTTAACTTGTTGTGGAGCCCAAATTTCTGTAGCCTTGAGCTAAGGTCTCCTAGCAGTAGATAGAGAGAGTGAGGGGCATCAGGGAGAAAGGGTGGTGTTTTGACTTGGGTCTGTTAGTGTAACTTCGCTGCAAGTAGCATGGTTGGTGAAGGAGGGGTTCTGAGTAAGTTTAGGATCAGTGAACATGGCATTCTTGGGTTTATTTTAATCCTTCATTTGGATTCTGGATATCCTTGACCATGTAGACAGATGAAATTGCTTATCTTTTGTGTTTAATTTCTATTTTGAAGAAGTTTAAGAGGTGATGGGGATCAGAAAAAAAGTCTACACTGTCATCTTGATTAAAGTTTCTTGAATATACATTTTATTTTTGAATTAACCAAAATCTATCTTTTCTTCCTTTCACTTTTCCAAATTGAAAACAAAACAAGCTTCTTATTAAACATATGCTTAGTTCTATAAAACAAATTCCTTCATTGGCCCTGTTAAAACAGTTCCCGAGTCCATTATTTCTTTTTTTTTTTTAATTTTTTTTTAAACCCTTGTACTTCGGTGTATTGTCTCATAGGTGGAAGATTGGTAAGGGTGGGCAATGGGGGTCAAGTGACTTGCCCAGGGTCACACAGCTGGGAAGTGGCTGAGGCCGGGTTTGAACCTAGGACCTCCTGTCTCTAGGCCTGACTCTCACTCCACTGAGCTACCCAGCTGCCCCCAGCCGAGTCCATTATTTCTTGATCAGGAGATGAGTGGCATGTTTCATCTTGAGTTCTCTGGAACTACAGTTCTCCATTACATTGGCAAGAAAGATCTTAAGTCTTTTGAAGTTTTTTGTTTTGTTTTTATATTACTATTGTTGTATAAATCATTCTCATGATTCTGCTCATTTCACTCTGAATCATTTTATATAGGCCTTTCCTCTGAAAATAATCCCTTAATTATTTCTTATAGTATTTCTCATAGTATTCCATCATATTTACATACCATAAATTGTTCAGTCATTCCCTTATTTAATGGCACCAAGTTAGTTTTTCACTTCTTTGACACAATAAAAAGAGTTACTAATATATATGGGTCAAAAAGTATCCACAACTCTAATAACTTTTTGAGCATGATTATTTTCTAGAATGTTTGGTTAGTTCAGAGCTCTACCAAAAGTTCGTTAATGGAAATGTTTTCCCATAGACCTCCAAAATTTGTCATTTTTTGGTCAACTTTGCCCATCTGCTATTATGAAATGGAATCTCAAAGCTGCTTTTTTTGTTCATTCCTGTAGTTATTAGCAATTTAGAGATTTTTTAATGTGGTTCTTGGTAACAGCCTTTTTTTCCTCTGAAATTTACCTGTTTGTATCCTTTGGCAATTTATCACTTGTGGAATAGAGCAAAAGAAATTTGAAGCAATTCTCTATATGTCCACAAAATAAAACCTTTATTAAGGAACTTTCTGTAATTATTCTCCCCTTCCCACTTACTGCCTTCTCTTCTAATTATAGTTTATATTTATTTGGTTTTATTTGTGTAAAAACTTTTTAATGTTTTGTGATTAAAATTGTCCATTTTACCTGTTTGGTCCCCTCTTTTTTATTTTGACTTTCTTATGAATTCTTTACTGGTTATAAATTCTTCCCCAATTTCAGATCTCACAGGTTATTTCTTCCTTGCTCTTCCAATGTGTTTATGTCATGATTTATGCCTTTCATGTGCCCATTTGCAGCTTATCTTATATGATGTGAGATGTTGGTTTTTAGACCAAGTTTCTATCAGTCAGCTTTCCATTTTCCCAAAAGTTTTTGGGAGTTATTAACCTAGTAGGTATGATCTTTGGATTTTTCAAACACTAGGCAACTATGATCATTTGCTTCTCTATATTGTGTATCCAAGGCATTTGAAATGAATAAGATACTTGTTACCAAGAAAGCAATGCTGTCTAAAGACTCAAGAAAGTACCAAGGCCTGATGTGTAGCATTTGCTTATTTCTAAGAGAATATATGCTCACATTGAAAATTTAACAATCAGCTTTCATGAGCCAGGTACTACAAGTTGGTTCTAGCACAACCCTTTCTTTTCTCCTTTTTTCATGGACTTTATTCATATATGTTTCATCTGAGGTGTTCTCTGCTTTCATTTCCTTTCAGAAACTATCTTCTGCCTTCTCTTTTCTTATTTTACCTCTTATGTATGTCTAGCTATTAGATATGACAGTCTGGTGAGGGGGAAATGAAAGGAAAAAAGAGTTTTCTTTATCCCTCTCATCTTTTGCTGAAGCCAACTCTTGATACTTTCTTCTTTTATAGTTTTAGGAAACTTCCTTGAATCCACTTAGGTTGATATATCAGTCCATTTATTCCTTTGTCTTTTTGGGAAACTTTGAGGTCGGCTAAGACTTTTAAATGATATTATTGGTTCATTCACATCTCTACTGCCAATGTTACATGTAATTCTTTTTGTTTTGAGAAGATTATACTGTGACTATGTTCTTCTTAATTAAAATGCTTTTCCTGACTCTACATTTAATTTATATAATTTCTTGAACTATATCAATAACATATCTTCTTTGTCCCCCATGTCAGCTTTAATTTTACTTTGTCTATAATTAAAGAAAGCTACATTTCACACTTGAATTTCTTAATCAAAAACAATCCTGCTTTTGAAAAATATATATACATGGATGTATATTTTGTAACAGTAAAGAGAGCCAGTAATGAATGTTTGATAGAAGGGGGAGAGAGGGAGAGAGAGAGAGAGAGAGAGAGAGAGAGAGAGAGAGAGAGAGAGAGAGAGAGAGAGAGAGAGGCAGAGGAGAGGGAGAGAGAGAGAGAGAAAGAGAGAGAGAGAGAGAGAGTCTATGTGATGAGTCTCTCTTCCAGCTCTCCCCTTAGGCTGAATATACACTGGGAGACTTCGAGGGGGTGGCATATCTATATATCTAAATATAAAAAAACTTAAAAAAACTGCATCACACTATTTCATGTTTTTACTGTTTCATTCTTCACTTTAGCCTTTGTCTGCTATGAAAGTCTTTTAGTAATACTAGTCTTTTCTTGTACAGTTTACAAAAGAAATCCTCAATCTTTGTTGATATGAAGTTCATATTAAATCCCCAACTTCTTCAAAAGTAAATTACTACAAATATATCCCTTAAATTCATCCCACTTGAAAATCTGGATGTCTACCACATAATCATGTGCTAGGCATTCACTTATTCTTTGCAAAGCAGATTTCTAAATGTAGCATTGGCTATATTAGAGACAATTAGTGGTCTGCTGTTGTCTGCCGTATCTCTATGCAGCAGATAATAATTAGGTGCTTCTCAATTCTAGTGCTAAAATATAATATTTCTCATGCCAACTGATATTTAGACCTAACAAAAAGATAAATGTTTCCCTATTTATTAAGTATATTTATCTATAATTACTTTCATTTAAAATGCCTTTGAACCAGAAATTTCAACAAAAGAGAGTTAGCAAATGTATAGCATCTATTACATGTTGTGTAAGATCCAAATATGTTCAGAGGATAGAAAGCAAATTGGAGGCAATATTTTTTTCCAATCATGGAAGTAAATGATGGGCAAGCTTTGAAAGCTTCATATTGCAGAAGCGGCCAAAGGCTTGGCCACTGATCCTGAAACTTATCTGAACTATCTGATCCTCTCTAGTCTTTAAAACTGGGCTAGAGATCTCATGAGAACAGCTTCATTTGTGGTATTTGAGCATGTTTCGTTCCAGCTGGAATCCAAAAGTGCAGAGACATACAAATTTGAAGAATAATGGAGAAGACATCTGAACTTCCTCAGACCTCAGAAAAGGTTTGGGTTGAGTTGGGGGCAAAGGTTAAGGAGTAATGACGACTCCTATTCTGTCTGAACTAGGTTGAACCACCCTCCCCTTTAAAACCTATTTAAATCTTCCAAATGGGAGGTCTTTAATAGTATTTTGGTCTTTAGTTGGGATTGTTGCAAAATATTCCTTTAACCTGATGAAACTCTGCTGTATACTACTTTAAAATGACAGAGTACATATTTCTGGTCATTAACAAATGCCTAGGTATGAATTTTTGTCCTAAGACCAAGTGATGACGTTCAAACTAAGTAGAAAACTATTAATTGTGGTTTTCTGTGAGCAAGACTACATATAAAATCTGTTTCAAACATAGTTTATTATAACTAATTGTAAATTATGGAAAATTATTATAAGGAATCCCTTTGTAAATAGAAAAAATGGACTTACCTCACAAATTTATTTTAGGGCAATTTTATTTGTTTAAAAATACACAATTTATAGCTGAGGGATTTGGGATCTGTGTACATATACATTTAACATTTATATTATAAAAACATGCTTCTATGACTTAGAAGAGGGGAGAAGTATAGAATGGATATTAAAGACACATAGCTAGAAGCTTAAAGATGAACTGAAGTAATCCTTTTTTGTTCTAAAAGAGATAGCTTATATGAGATTTACTATCATGTTCTCTAGTTTACCTTTACCTCTTGCAATTAACTTTTCCAAAAAAAGCTTTTCCCAAGGTTTCTAATGGCTTCCTTTTTGAACAACCTATTTTTTCAGCCAATTTGGCCTTTCTATAGCATTTGAAACTATTTCCCTGTGTACTCTCCCTTTCCCTCACCTTTAATTTGACTTTTGGACTAGGCTTGTGTTGGTTTTCTTTTATTATTTTATTTGTAACTATCTGAGCATTTCTCCTCTATCTCCTTCCTTGATTCTTCATCTTTTTTCCTACCTTAAGCATGGATGTTGCTTAAGGTCTTTAGCCATTTTTTTTCCTATTGATGCTCTCAAATTTGGTGCTATACACTCCTATGGCTCCCATCATAATCTCTGTACATAATGACTGCCAAATTTACAGTCCACCCCCGACCTCTCCCAAGAGCTCTACTCATTCCATCCTTTATTTTGTGTATATACCTCTATATTTTTACATATGTATATATCTATTCCTTTCTCTTTAGAATATATATTTATATGTGTATATACACACATACATACATATATAATGCCTGTCCCTTTAGAATGTAAGCTCCTTGAGGGCAAAGATTATTTTTTTTTCCTTTTTATCTCTAGCACAGTGCCTGGAACAAAGAAAGCTAAATAAATGTTTGTTGATTGATTGATAGTCTCATATTTCCAACTTTATGCTGTGTATCACACAAAGTGATGAAATCTTGTTGATAGAGGGATCACAGGAGACAGGTAGTCCAACCTATAATCTTTCCACAACTTTCCCAATAAATGAAGAACTCTGATGAAGGATATTTCTAAGATAGCATATTCTGCTTTTATTTAAATGTAGCTGGTGTGTAATTCTGTAATTATCAGGAAGTATTTCTTCCACTTCCACACCTCTTTCACCTGTCATAGTTTTCTCCACATCACAAACACCC
The DNA here is from genome assembly GCF_016433145.1 of Gracilinanus agilis. Taxonomy (NCBI): domain Eukaryota; kingdom Metazoa; phylum Chordata; class Mammalia; order Didelphimorphia; family Didelphidae; genus Gracilinanus; species Gracilinanus agilis. Next base: position 381,483,615 of record NC_058133.1, read on the forward strand.
CAGTTCAGGCTTTCATTATCACCAATTTATCACTATATCACTTCATTATCATATAATTTCCTAATTAGTTTCCATGAGTTTAGCTCTCATCTCCCCTCTCCAATCCCTCTCCCATGTAGTTTCCAAATTGATATTCCTAAGACACAGGTTTGACTATGTTACTCCTCTGTTAGCTCCTTCTGTGATAAAATATGAATTATTCTATTTGATATTTAAAGTCCCTCTCAATCTGGTGTTAAACTATCTTTCCAGACTGATTGTACATTACCCTCCCTCACACTATTTTCCAGCCAAAAAGGCCTTCTTATGGATCCTAATACAAAACACTCTGTTTCTTTTTTCTGTGTATTTACACAAGCAGGTCTCCAAGCCTTGAATACTTTCTCTCCTTACCTCTCTCTTGGACAGAGGTGTGATCTTTGAAAGCACCATTTGTGACAAGAAGCATTTCCTTATTCCTCCAGTTGTTAGTTCTCCATCTCCTAAAATTGCTTTCAATTACTTTTGTATGTATTATGTATTTATTGTATTACATATATAATATATTATGTATTTATATATTATTTAATATATGTATCATATGTTATTGTGTATTTTTTTTACCTTAGAAGTAGAATGTAATCTCCTAGAGGATAGTGTTTCATTTAAAAATTGGGGAAGAAGAAGGAAGAGAGTGGTCGAAGGGTGGTTGAGGCCTCTGTCAAAATTCCTTCCTTCAATAGGGACTGTTTTGTCTTTTTAAACAATTTTTTAAAATGTATCTGTTTATTATGTTAAAATATCAAGTTAATTCCCTCTTTCCTTTCTCATGATTAGAGATGGTATCATTTAACAAAAAGGTATATATATATATATATAAAACTATGTCATACTTATTTCTATTTATCAGTTCTTTCTCTGGAGGTGGACATATACTTCATTCTTCAAACAGTATTTCTGCAGTTGTATATAATATCCTCTTGGTTCCATTCATTTAATTTCATAATTTCATGTCATACTTTCCATGTTTTTCCAAAATTAACCTGCTCATCATTTCTTACAAAGCAGCAGTATTCTGTCACAATCAGATACCACAACTTGTTTGGCCATTCCCCATTTAATGGGCATTCCTTTGATTTCTTTACTGCTACAAAGAGAGAAGCTATAAATATTTTAGAATATAAAGATATTTTCTCCTTTTCCTTGATTGCCATATAAAATAAACCTAATAGTGGTATTGCTGAGTTAAAAGGTAAAAATTGGAAAATGAGGAATTGTCCTTTAATTGGGGAATGGCTGAACAAATTGTGGTATATGATGGTGATAGACTACTATTGTGCTGTAAGGAATGATGAAGTGCTTGATTTCTATCAGAACTGGAAAGACCTACATGAACTGATATAGAGTGAAATGAGCAGAACCAGGAGAACATTATACACAGTAACTGAAACATTGTGGGACAATCAAATGTGATAGACTTTACTACTAGTAGCAACGCAAAGATCTAGGACAATCTTGAGGGACTTATGAGAAAGAATGCTAACCACATCTAAAGAAAGAACTGTGGGAATAGTGTGATATAGGGTCAATAACATTGCCATGTTTGCTTGGGGCAACCTATCAGTTGCCCTGGTTGGAATGTTGACCATGGCATGAGCCACAGGCAAAGTATCAACTGCCAGTTGGACCCAGGGTATATAAAGCCCTGTAGACCTAGGGCTCGGTTCTGTTCTGTTCTTTCCTTACTTCTCTTCTCACCTTCACTTCTACCCCTTGGGGATCCAGGGTGGCCAGGAGGAGGTTCGTGGAATCTTAGTTTCCTAGGTTAGGTAGGTTTAGGAGAACTTTGCTGACCCAATAGGAACATCAATTAGATATACCCTATCAAGAGGTTGCTCTATATTACCATCAAGAGATCATTTATTTCTGTCCCAGGGCTGGTATTTTTGGGCAGCTAAAGATCATAGTAAGGAAATTCATTCAACATCCTGAACTTAGATCAAGGAGGCAATACTAGTCTAGATTCATAGGTTTCCTAACCCACTCTCCAAACCCTTTCCCTAATCAACCTTTCAAATAAAACCTTAGTTTAACTTATGAACTAGTGGCTCCTACCTTCAACTCTGATCTAAGTAGACTGTTGATCAAGATTCTAGGAGGGTGGCAGAGTAACTCCATTACTGTTAGCACCACACTTCCCTTCCTGTCTAATCTCATTGTCATCCAATAGGAGTTACTTCCTCAGCGGGGTTAGAGGCTGAAGGGCAATCTTCTTAAAGGGGATTCAATCCTTGCCAGGGGAAATTACATCAATCCCTTGGCTGGCTTAGACACTGGGTGCTAGTCATTCCTACATCCAGCACCATCAGTAAAAAGCTTGAGGTTAAGCCACACTAGCTTCCTGACTGCCTACAGCTTCATCAACCTCCATAACCGATCCATCCTTTTACCCTCATTACAGTAGAAAAGCAGAAGAAAAAAATATGATTCATCGCTTGTTTATATAGACCTATGATTTGGGGTTTTGATTTTGAAAGATTACTCTATTACAAAATGAATAATATAGAAATGGGTTTTGAGTGATAATACATGTATATCTCAGAGGAATTGCTTGTCAGCTTCAGGAGTGGGGAGGAAAGAGGGAAGAGAGAGAACATGAATCATGTAATCATGGAAAAATATTTTAAAACAGAAAATTAAAAAAAGATATACACAGATTTGTAGTTCTTTGGGCATAATTCCAGTTTGCTCTTCAAAATGGTTGGATCAGTTTCCTTCATATTGTTAGCATTAAGTATAGTGCCTGCTCTATCAAAGAAACTCAAGAAATGCTTGTTGAATTGAAATGAATAAAGTCCAATTTTGCCTTTTTGCAACTTCATGTATTTCTCATAGTTCTGTAGTTTGGGGACAAATAAAACATTTTAAACCTTAATCCTTCAAGTACTTGAAAAAGTTATTATGTACTCCTTAGTTTTATATTTCTTCTTCTAGGTATAGCATGATGTCTAACTTCTTCAACATCCTTCTCACCTTCCTCTGGATGCTCTGCCTCTGAATTCTTGTGTTTTAAATTTTTTTCTTTTTTTTATTATGGGTGTCAGTACCCACAAACATTTGACCATAGGAAGAATCAAAAAGTTTATTTTTTCAAAAATATATAATAAGCTAAATGTAATATTAAGAAAAGTTAAACATTAATCTGCTTTTGTCTGTTACCCTCTGGAATTCCTTCTACTCTCTTCTGTGTAATTTTTGATACTTCATTAATGTTTTCCATTTTCTTTTTTGTTTTTTTTTTTCACTATCACTATCCATCAAATCCCTAACCCCAGAAGACTTCATTCATAACCAGTAAGTATAATTATTAGCTATTTGGAACTATAACTTTCATTCTGTACCTCTGCTTCTTCACTTCTCTTCCAAAAAATAGGAAGCATGATGAGTCATCTATCATTGGCCTCTTGAAATCATAATTGGCCAAAGAATTGATCCTAGCTCTGAAGTGTTTCTGAGTAGTGGTGGTCAAAGAGTAGAGAGGAAGAGCTCTAGTCACAGCCGTAAAGGATCAGGGTCCCTCATTGTAGTTCCAAGGCAAAAAGAGTACTAGAGCTTGTGACTGCATGTGACCAGAGGCCCTTCCTGGGGAAAGACCAGAGCACAGGCCAGGAAAGCAGTGACCATACTTCTCCTAAGATAATACCACCTTAGAAGCATGAAAACTTGCAGGTCCCTAGAATGAATTCTGAAAATATTTAATGAAGTAGGTTCATTGCTATCAGGATCCAATGGATATTTAATGAAATGGAACACTTTTAAGCATTCCCAATGAAAAAATTAAAGTTGAATAGAAAAATTTGACATTCAAACAGAAGACTCAAGAGAAGCATAAAATAGTAAACATCAAAAATAAGGTACTATTTACAAAACTATTTATATTCCTAAGTGGGATGATGATACATGTAATTCCCAAGAACTTTTTTCATTATTAAGGTAGTTAGAAGTCGATAGAGGGGGCAGCTGGGTGACTCAGTGGGTTGAGAGTCAGGCCTAGAGATGGGAGGTCCTAGGTTCAAATCTGGCCTTAGACACTTCCTAGTTGTGTGAACCTGGGCAAGTCACTTGATGACCATTGCCTACCCTTACCACTCTTCTGCCTTAGAACCAATACACAGTATTGATTCTAAGATGGAAGGTAAAGGTTTACAAAAAAAGAAGTCTATAAAGATAGAAGGCATGACTATGAGTCTATTATGTTGGGATCAAAAGAAAATGTAAGAGCAGGAAAGAGATGCACTGGGAGATGGTAGAAGTAGAATGAGGAAATTTTTCTCATATAAAAGAGATGCACAAGGAAGAACTTTTATTGTGGAAGGAAAAATGGATGAGGTGGTAGGTAATGCTTGCATTTCACTCTTATAGTTGGTTCAAAGAGGGAAGACTATATATACACATTTAGTTGGGTGTATAAATCTAGCATACTCAATAGGGAAATAGAAAGGGAAGAGGATAAGAAATATGGAGGGGTGATAAAAAGGAAGAGGGATTAAGGGAGGCAGTAGTCAAAAGCAAAACAGGCTCTTCAGGAAGGATAGGTTAAAAGAAAGACAAGGATAAACAGAAAAAAACATAGTCATATGAAGAAATGCTCCAAATCACTATGGATTAATGAGTGACAAATTAAATCAACTCTGAAGTACCATCTACACCTGTCAGAAAGAAAATGATGGAGGGAATCAGAGAAAATAGGTACATTAATGCATTGTTGATAGAGTAATGAACTGGTTCAATGATTCTGGAGAAAAGTCTGAAATGGTGCCCAAAATGTATACAATTTTGTACCCATTGTTCCATTAATACCACTACTAGTTCTGGACCCCAAAGAGATTTAAAAAAAAGAAAACATGTATGCACAACAATATTTATAGTAGCTCTTTTTGTGGTGGCAAAGAATTGGAATGTGGGGATACTCATCAATTAGAAAATGGCTGGAATATGATTGTACATTAAGAAGTGACGGTAGGGTGGTAGCAGTTTCAGAAAAGTATAGCAAGACTTCTATAAACTGATGCAAAGTGAAGTGAAAAGAACCAAGAAGTGAGAGATCATTTTTCCCAGTAACAGTTATATTGTAATAATGATCAACTGTGAGACTTGGCTCATCTGATTAATAAAATCATCTAAGATAATTCCAAAGGATTCATGATGAAAAAATGCTATCCAACTCCAGAGAGAGAATTGATGAACTCTGAGTGCAAATTGAAGTATAATTTTCTATTCCTTTTTGTTTTTTCCTTCTTTTGTGATATGTCTAATATGGAAATATGTTTGCATGATTTTACATGTATAATTCATATCATATTGTTTGTATTTTCAGTGGGACAAAAAAAGGGTGGGAAGGAAAATGAGAATCTGGAATTTAAAATTTAAAAAGAAAAGAAAACTAAAAGCAAATTAATAATAAATTAAGGAGGAAAAAAGCTCTAATGATTTATTATTTACATGAGCCTGACAAGTGACTTAACCTCTTATTGCTCTAGGCCAGTGTTAGTGAACCTATGGCACAGATAACAAGGATGGCACACAGTGCTCTCTGTGGGCACTCAGCCACCCTCCCCCCCACAAGTTTGTTAATAGGCAAAGGGATTTGGGTAGAGCTGCTCCCTTCCCCCTCTCTACTGGGCCTGATGACATTTTTTCACATCACCCACCTCTCTGCCCAGCAGCCCAATGGGAATGCTTTCTCCCTCCCCTGTGTGGGGTAAGGCAGGGGGCAGGGCATGCCCAGCATGTGGTGGGGAGGAGGGGCATGGCACATAGTCTCTGGGTGGGGCAGGCACTGCATTCATTGGGGGGGGGGTAGGTGCAGGGTCTGGAGCTCTGTCTCTAAAAGGTTGGCCATCACTGCTCTAGGCAATTCTCTTAGAACTTGAAGGTGCGGAACCTTACTTATCTGCACTGGTAGAGGGCATTCCCTCATTAAGAGTGCTCCAAAGACATCAAATCACAGTTCTAGACATTTTTTTCAATTTCTTCCCTGCTTGAAGTGTCTAATTTTTGTATGATGGCATACACAAGTTCCTTGACAAACTAAATTAATTTCTTATAATTCAAATGCAATAAATGTACAAGACATATTTTGAATAGATATGTGGTATAATTTTGTCCACAATCTTCACCTACTTCACAAGAATAAAATAAGGATAAAATATGCTAGTATATATATTTATATGTATACATTTAGTCTATGTGTACTATGGTTTAATGTATGAATGTATGAAAAATGCTATATAAAGAGGTATATTATGAATGATAGCTATTTAAACTCAAAAATTATTAAATGCCTTCTGCAGTTCAAGCTCTTTATTCCTTGCAGTTAAAAGATGGCAAAAACCTATTGATTTCATTTTATTGTATTTTCACTTCAATTATAATTTTGAACATGAAAAATACCTTAGGAAAAGGTCAATGAATATTTCCAGAAACTTGACTGTAACCCTTTCTATTAAAATGCCATGGAGGGGGCATCTGGGTAGCTCAGTGAATTGAGAGCCAGGCCTAGACATGGGAAGTCCTAGGTTCAAATCTGGCCTCAGACACTTCCCAGCTGTGTGACCCTGGGCAAGTCACTTGACCCCCATTGCCTACCCTTACCACTCTTCTGCCTTGGAGCCAATACACAGTATTGACTCCAAGACGGAAGGTAAGGGTTTAAAAAAATGTCATGGAGTATATTAGCAAAGGTGATCTGGAGCCAGTTCAAACCATCTAGGGAAAGCTGATTATTAAATTTTCAGTGTGAGCATTTACACCTCAGAAATAGGAAAACATTTGATTTATTGGGTGATGGATAAAATGCTAATAATTTGAATTAGACTTGAAAGTATGTTATGGGTACAATTTTTCCCCCTGAAGAGTCAGTCATTAAAATATTTACCAGAGTACCCCTGAGTTTTGTTTTATAAGATTTGAGAATTGAATGGGACTTTAAATTTCATCTATTCCAGTTCCTTCATTTTACATATGAAAAGGTTGAGTCTCAGAAATAAGTGACTTGCCCAAAGCATATGTAGTTCAAACTTAATTGTTCCGAAAGGATCCCTAGAGTGAGAAAGCACTTTTCATGATAGCTAGAAGATATAACTTTTTCTTTTCTTTTTTCAAGGGAAGTGGGTAAAAAGTCTTTCCTAACATAACTTGGTGGAGTAGCCTTTTTCTTAATAATTTCAAGGGTGAATTTGAGGTGGCTTGTCTTCATTGTAGAATAAGGAGAGAAATGCTCATTTACAGACTGTTCCCCATAAGAAAAATGACCCCTCCCTTCTTTGCTCCCCCAGGATGATTAAGGGTTTCCTGCCTGGCTTTGGGCCATCAACACTAATTTTTTTTTTCCCCTTCATGGATTTAGAGCCTGTCTTGTGACAGATTCTGAAAGATCTTTTTAGTTCTAGTACATTGAAAAGGTGGTTTATTGCATGTATTCACTCTCTACCAAAAATTTTTTTTGGTAAATGATGCTTCTATTGTTGGCATGCTACCATGACATCACATACTCTAACTAAAGAACTAAAGAGGAGAAAATTGTTTTAAGTTTCTCTACTAAAGTGTCTCTCTCTCTCTCTCTCTCTCTCTCTCTCTCTCTCTCTCTCTCTCTCTCTCTCTCTCTCTCTCTCTCTCTCTCTCTCTCTCTCTCTTTGAAATAACACAATAGCCTTCTGCCCCCATCCTCCCACCATGGAGGATAGTGAAGAGGAGGGGAGAGTGTCATGGCTGAGGACCAATTGCTGCCTCTCTGCAGGGTGTTTCCAGTGTGTGGGTGATTTTTAACCAACCTGACATAAATCAAACTGTGCAGAGTCTGAAATGCTGATGGCTGAGCAGTGAGATGACTGGATAGTGTTACGCTTCCCTCATTAGGAGGTACTGGAATTAAGCTGGGGAGTTGAACTTTTAGCTGAATTAAAATAACAAGTGTGGGAGAAAAGAAGAGGAGGCTGGAGAGAGGGAGTTGACCTCATAATAACAAAACCTTTACAGGCATGTAATATTGAGTCTCTTGAACTTCATCCTTTGAGATAGTTTATCAGCAAGCCAAGCTGAATCAAATGGCAAAGAATTTAGTCTGCGTAACATGGTTTAAATGTTCTATACCAGATATCCAACATTATTCTTTCTTCCCTCTATTACAGTCTCTTGTAATGTACTACATCCCCTAAGCCTCGTCAAAAACCAAATTCGTGATGTGTTATAAAGACACTGAAATATGTAGAAATCTATTTTATTAATATGTTTTTTCCTTCAGGAGCATTTTATTAAAAACAAAACAATAACATTAACTTAGGAATTTACTGATTAGTCCCATTTCCAGTGGACAAAGTCTGAATGTTAAATAATTTAGGTTTCTGATTGCTGACTACATTGAAACTGTGTATCTCGCCGAGTTTCATTTAGGACAATAATTCTATTGCAACATGGTTTTATAAGAAAAAAATTCACATTCAGTCATCAATACAACACTGATTTCCTCTCCTCTCCTTTTTTAGCAAGTTAATTTAAATATTCATTTTCTTTAGGAGGTTCATGTTTCTTGATCAACCACACCTCTCAATGTGTCTATTAAGCAACTGAAGATTGTCTCCTCTCCCCTCTTCTCTTCTCCTCTTTTCCCCTCTCTTATTTCCTTGCCAAAGAGTTTCCAGTGTGTAACCTACTCTAATTAGCTGTACAGATAAGTACTTGCTCTGCAACTCAGGCAAGTCATATTTTCAGACTTTCCTTATCTGTTTAACATTCACAAAAATATTTGTTACATACTTACTGATTTTTGGTCTATGTAAGGTGTTTTCAACTATATTTTATTGATATATTGAAAGTGTAGGATCATAGATTTGGAGTTGGAAGAGACTTCAAGGTCATTAATTTTTTCTTAAACCCTTGTACTTCGGTATATTGTCTCATAGGTGGAAGATTGGTAAGGGTTGGCAATGGGGGTCAAGTGACTTGCCCAGGGTCACACAGCTGGGAAGTGGCTGAGGCCGGGTTTGAACCTAGGACCTCCTGTCTCTAGGCTTGACTCTCACTCCACTGAGCTACCCAGCTGCCCAAGGTCATTAATTTTTATAATTGGATTGGCCTCCTCTCTGAGGCCCAGAGAAGTTAAAAGACTTCCTCAAACTTATATAGTTAAGTGGTCAATCAGTGAATAAATGTTTGCTAAGTATCTATAGTGTGAGGCACTGTGCTAAGCAATGGGATTACAGAGAAAGACAAAAGACAATCCCTGCTCTCAAAGAACTCATAATCAATAGACTCTACTTGGTAGAACCAAGATTCAAAATCAGGTGTTCTGCATCAAAATCTTGTGTTTTCACTGCATAGTCTGTCTCTTATTTGCCTCAATAGGGTATTGTACAAAGGAATCTCAAATTTTGGAAAGGTATCTGAGAGAAGTTGTGAATTTTTGTGAACATGGCACAATGACAGATAATTATGAATTCCATACTGAGAAATAACCACTTAAAGCATTTATAGGGCATATTAAGGTTTACAAAGTTCTTTATATTTGTGATCTCATTTCATCCACACAACAACGCTGTGAGGTAGGTGCTGTTATTATTTTCATTTTATATAAGAGGAAACTGAAGCAGCCCGTGATTAAATGATTTGTCTAGGCTCACATAATTTGTGAAACTGTTTTTTGAACTTAGGTCTTTCTGAGTCCAGGTCAAACACTCTATTTACTACACTATCTACTTTTTGGAGATATTAACACTAGAAATCAAAGCTGACATCAGAGCCATCACTGAGTATTGGTAGGACAAGCCCAAAGACTGAACTATATATAGCTCTGAAAAGTTATACCTTTTTCAAAAGGAACACAATAAATAAAAGGAAAGGTAAAGGGGGAACTGCGTAGCATCCTATATCAAAATTATGTACTTCCCATGGGAAAATCCAGGAATTGGAAGGAGTTGGGGCATATTGGAGAAAAAAGAAATTACAGTTCAGAGAGATTAAGTGATTTATCAGTTAAATGTTTATTAAGTACTTCCTATGCACTAGATTCTGCGTTAGACAGTGCTAAATACAAAGGTCACAAAAACAAAAAAAAATAGTTCTAGTCCTCAAGAAGTTCACAATGCAATTGGGAGACAACATATAAACAACCATAAATACACATACATAAACATTTTCACGCACACCATGTATATGAATATGTAAATGCATATGTAGATGTCATATACATATGGCACCCTAATTTGTATGCATATACACATCTAGATGGGAGGTAATCTCAAAGGGAAAGTTCTGGTAGAAAGGGGTGCAGTTAGAGGGGGATTCAGAAAGGTCTCCTGTAGAGGGTGAGATTGGCACTGTCTTGAAGGAAGTCAGGGAAGCCAGGAGGTAGAGGGCAAGAGGGAGAGCATCCCAGGCATAGAGGAGAGCCAATCCAAAGGCAAGGAGTTGAGTTGGAGTTCTGTATGTAGAAGAGGAAGAAAGTTATTGTTGCTGAATCATAGAGTACCTAGAGGAGAGTAAAGTATGTAAAAAGACTGGAAAAGTAGGAAGAGACTAGGTTGTGATGGGCTTTTAAAAGTCAAGCAGACTATTTTCTATTTGATTATGGAGGTAATGGGGAGCCAATGGGATTTAGTAGGGCTGGGAGCAGGTAAGATCATTTTGACAGAATTGCCTGGAATGGAGATAGCCTTAAGGCAAGGAGACCAACCAGCCAGGTCTTGGAATAATGGAAGTATGAAGTGATGTGGTACCAGTTGTCCACATAAAAAGAAGAAGACATACCTCATTCACTCAAATGTGTTCTTGTAAACGGATGCTGAAAAGTATACATAGTTGTATACAAAATACTTAGCCTGTCCCAGAGGGAAGGACCACTGGAAGGGAGAACTCATTTGCAGCCACATGGTTCTACTAGGTCAGAGCTAGATTTTATCTGATACCCTCTGACTCAAGGTCTAGCATTCATTCTACTATAAGAATAACACGAATTTTGCAAGGAACTTTAATATCCAATTGTCCATCATCTTTCTTAGAAGACTGGGAAGCATTTGGGTGCATCAGAAAGAGTAGTGGCTTTGGAACCAGAGAATCTCACTTCCATTTTGAGAGGTATAAGCTTGGGTAAATTATTTAACCTCTTTAGAGGTAAGTTTCCTGATCTAAAAAATAGGAGTTCGATTAGAGGAATGGCCTCTGGAGTTCTCTCTACCTCTAGATCCATGGTCTTTCTTCTACCATTTCCCCCCAAACACTGGAAAGAAATATGGTAGAGGGAAGAATGTTAGCTTTAGAGTCAGAAGACTAAAGTTCAATCCCAGTTCTGTTATATGAGTCATCTTGGGAAAATTACTAAAACTGCAAAATGAGAGGTTGGGTTAAGAGGATTATTTCTAGCTCCAGACCTATGACCCCAAAGGGAAGGAGATGAACAGTTCTTATTTGGCTTGTACATTTAAGTTGGACTTGGGCAAGGAGAGATGGCAATGTGCAGCTACCATATCCTGTTGTTCAACTAAGATCTGGAATCCAAATACAACATATAAACCCGTCATTTTTTGATGCCTGCTTCAAATGGACATTTCCTAAATTTTCTGAAAGACCCCATATCTACCCCTTTCTCCCTCCATACCACAACACGAAGAATGTTTTAAGACAATGTGTGTGGTCTGGTGTTAATATTGTTCTAGAGCTCAGATCCAATGCTGATTCTATACATTAATTGTCACACCTTGGATTTTCTTTGGTGGTCTTCCTTGTGAGTAATGGCCAACTGTGACCCTACTTTATTTCTGAGAAATGAGAAAGTTATAGCACAGGGTGGTCTATAGCTTCAGGAAAATTTCACTTTTGTTAACACTGATTTTCTTTTCCAGTCCCAAATGTCACACTTCTATTCATAAACAAAAGTTTTAGTAGTCATATGTTTCCAATGGGCAATGAAATCTTCACCAAGCACCATTAGACACTTTCCATTCTGCTGTAGTAATTGAAGGAGTTAGACCAGTGATGAAACTGGTTTTGTTGTAAAGTCAGTTGCCCTTTGCCAAAACTCTTTAATTCTAACTCATTATGGATTCTTATGGTAACCAATAGCTGTGTCAATGAACCCAACAGAAGTGCTGCTTTCCGATTAATTTTTCACTTGAAACATATGAGAATTCGCCTTCCTGCATTCCAATATGTATTTCCCTAGGCATAACTGGCTGAAAATGAATTAAACTAAAACCTAATGTTTTTTTTTTTATTTTTGGCTTGAAATGTTCCCAAGGCTTTTAGGAATATAAGCTCAGGCTGCAATTATAGCCAAAATATATAGCTCTTTAAATATGTATTAGGTTGCAGAATTAGATAATGATTATACTATTCATATTGTTTTGTTGATTCTTTCATTTAGTTGTATGAAGTTCAGATGACTATTAATACGAATGATTTTCTTTAACAATGGTCTATTTACCAAAATCAGCATTTTACCAATCACAACTTAAAAATTTTAAATTGTGAACCAATGCTCCTCTCTTTCGAGTTAAAAAAGTATTACAAATTTCAGTTTTTGTTGGGCTTTCATGTTTTCATTCTTATAAAGGTGGAGCGATGATAATAATAAAATTAACAATATTGAATTTGGCCAAGGTCTTAAAGTTGTTGAAGTGGGGAAAAGGGATAAATTGTACTCTGGTTTTGTTTATTCCCTGTCACCTCTGGCTTGGATGGAACTAAACACACCCATCTACAGTTTTGACACTAGGTTATTTCTCCCAAATTTCTCATCCAGAACAAGTATCAAATAAACTAAAACCAAATAAATTATCTTGCAATATCAATTGCAAGTCATGCCAAGTAATGTCTTTCCTTGACACAGAACTATGTATGACCTTTTCTGCTGTTTATAAGTATGTACGGTATGTGTATGTTGGATTCCAAAAGTTGCAGGGCTGTGCTGACTATTTGACATTATTGAATGTCCAGTGGAATGTTTTAACCCAATGGAGTGCAAATATTTAATAAAGAATATGGGGAGTTTTAAAAATTCAGGGCATATAATTTTCTTAAATATTGAATCAGAGGTATACAGACTGAAGGGACTTCAGAGACCACCTAGTGATAGCCTCTAAATTTTATAGATTAGGAAATTGAGGTTCTGAGAATTCCTTCTTCATGAAGGTCACTCAGGTAGTTAAAATAATAGATGAAATTTGAACCCAGGTCCGCTGACTTCAGTGGCCTTTCCAATACATTGCAATTTCCTTTTAGATGAGATACTTCTGAAGCAAAGATTTATAACTTTTTTTTGAATCATAAATTCTTTTGCCACTCTGGTGAAGCCTATGGACTTTTTCTTGAAATGATATTTTAAAATGTATAATAAAAATACATAGGAATTCAAAATAAACCAATTATGATGAAATGTATTTATCAAAATATATTTAAAAAACAAATGTATGGACACTAGTTTAAGACATGTTCTAGAGCTAGGTGGGGTCTAGAACTCAAGAAAGACCAAATTCAGAACCTGCTTAACCTGTACACATTTCTCAGTATTTTTATTTATATTGTACCAGACACTTAACCTTGTGTCCACTATCCCCAAGAGATGTTCTATTCCCAACTGAAGGGAACATTTCTATACTTTGTCCTTGTTATATGTTCTCAGCACATTTGTAATAGCTAAATCATATTAATTGGCTAATCAATATGGAGCACATTGGATGGTTGCTTATGAATAATAGTGTTTAAATCATAGCCTTGAAAGGTTACCCCTGAAATACTTGGAGGTGCAGTGGTTGGCTGCCTTCTGAGATATGAAATAAGTGTGAGTTGTGATATTTGTCCCAGAGGATATATTAAAAATGACTAAAAAAGTTGCATTTGAATTGAGATAAATTAGTCTTTAAATTATGATGAAAATAAATTCTAGAAAAGTGTATTAGAGTGTGCCTTTCCTGCACATGAAATCTTGTATCCCCAAACAGAATGTAAGCATATCAAGGACAGGTACTTCTTTCATATCATCTAAGATTCTATGCATTGCTGAGGCACTGAGTTAAGTATTTGATAAAGGTGTTATTGAGTATGGAGTTTACAGATGAGTAACTGAATACTCAAAAAATCCTTATTAACATGGACTTAAAACTGGAGGATATTAGAGTTATGTAGTACAACCCTTTTTTTTTAATTGAGGAAAACAAGACTTCTAGAAAAGTTAGGTAATTGGCCCAGTCACACAGGTAGTAAGTGGTAGAGTTAGAATTTGAACTCAGCTTCTCTGACTCCAAATTTAACACACTTTCCAGTGTCATATTGCTCCAATCTGTTGTACCATATGTGTTTTGGCTTCTACTAGTATTCTCTTAAAATGGAAAGGGGAGTCAAGTTCTGCCATTTAATGACTCAAGTTTTATAATTACTTTGGTTGATATGTAAATACAGATCCCATTTCTTTAGACTCAAGATTATTCATTGAGATCATTAACCATGATATGTTTGTGTCAGATAACTGAATGTTGTAAGAAGAGTCAAAGGTGGTTGTGGTCCAGTGGTGGATAAAGTTATTTCTTTACCCTGAGTCAATACTTAGTCATTTGAGTGAGGAGAACAAATTTAAGATCCATTTGAAAAGTAGTTAATACAAAAACTAAAAATTACTGTGACTATTAAAAAAGTTTTTTAAATACACAATACTAAAAAGTTGGAACTCTCCCTCTCAGAACCCCTATCACCATTCAAGGTACAATAATAAACCACCTACTAGGGAAGATCTTTTCTAATTCTCCCAGATACTAATGCTCCCCATCCCAAATAAATGTGTATTTTTTGTGTATATTTTTTGCTTACTTATTTGTACTCATCTTGATTTCTGTCCCCCCTTCTTCTGTCCACTTCCAGTAGAATATATGATCCATGAGGTCAGTTATTATTTGTACCTTGTCTTTGATAAATACTCTAGTTCAGCCACTTCATTTTATAGTTGAGGAAATTAACAGCCTATATTTTTATTCATGTTCCATAGGCCAAAAAACTTCTAAAACGCCAATATAAAAGCCAGAAACAACTATCTACTTACAAATTCTGCTTATCAAATATTGCTTCTAAAATTATACCAACCTTCAATAGCCATAAAACATAATTGCCTTATACATAATACCCATTTCATCTAAACCTTCTATGCCAATAAAGATATATACTTGTTGAACATCAAATATTCATCTTTTCTGGATTAAAGATTCTTGAGGCTCTAGTCTGATTGAAAAATGAAAATAGGCAATGTAAAGTGAATAGAAGTCACACATATTTTGATTTGCTTTGTTTTCCCCCTCTCTTCAGGAATAAATACTGTCTAAGTAATTTTGGAATTGTCGGATGATTTAAAAAAGTTTTCAAGTTAGGAAAGGAAAAAACACTCAGGATTTTTTTTTGCTTTTTAATATCACTGGTCTGTATGAATGAGCTAAGATGTTTTTAAAAGTATGTATTAATATTTTGACTTATAATCTATTACACCAATGCTAGTGAAAGACTAAAATGAGGGGGCAGCTGGGTAGCTCAGTGGATTGAGAGCCAACCCTAAAGATGGGAGATCCTAGGTTCAAATCTGGCCTCAGAAACTTCCCAGCTGTGTGACCCTGGGCATGTCACTTGACCCCCATTGCCTAGCCCTTACCATTCTTCTGCCTTGGAGCCAATACACAGTATTGACTCCAAGATGGAAGGTAAAAGTTTAAAAAAAAGACTAAAATGAATAGATTTATATGACCAAGGGAACAGGTTTGTGGAACTTGTTGCCTCAACTATAGTACAATCCCCTGCATATGGAATTAGTCAATTAATCAATCAACAAATATGCCACGTACTTTGCTTGCTGTTGGAGATACAAAGACAGAAAATGAAATTATCCTTGCTTTCAAAGAATTAGGGCCATATGGTTAGTGTATGTTAGACAGCACACTTGAACCCATATCTTCCTTACCCTAAGGCCAGTGGGGGAGACAACATATACAAACATAAAATAATGTTCAGAATACACAAGAAAGACAAAGTACTTAGTGCATGAGAGTACGAGCAATTAGGAAGTTCTGCAGTCTTTGTGTATAAGGTAATGCTTTAGGAAAATCTAGGAGTAAAGAATTCTTCAAAGTACAGGTGAGGAGTTTCTACCATTATAAGAAGTAGATAACTACTTAACACCCAAGCATCACCTAGAATTAGCAACCAGAAATTGAAGACTGTTGAAAGCTGGCATAATCTGTGTCAATGCTTTCAGAGCATTTATAGATTCATCTGGGAAAAGGTCACCATACTGGAAGTCTGTCCAGAAATAAAATCAGTGGAAGAATAGGTGTCCTTTAAAGAAGTTCTAAAAGTGTGAAGATAAATCAGAAGAAAAAGGGGGAAGCAAATTATAGTAAGATTTTCACTGGGCATAAGTAAGCAGTTCAATATATCTAATAAAGGGAATTGAAGAGGGTGAGAAATGGGGTTTATTTTTTCCCCTTTTGTTCAAGTGTGTGTTTTCATTAATGTAAAGAATTCCTGGTGATGGAAATCATCTTCCTATTACAGATTAGAAATGGTTACACATAGCGGCAGCTCAGTGAGTTGAGAGCCAAGCCCAGAGATGGAAAGTCCTGGATTCAAATGTGAACTCAGACACTTCTTTGCTGTGTGATCCTGGACAAACCTATTCTAAACCCTATTCCCAGCCCTTACCACTCTTCTATCTTGGAAGCAATATACATTATTGATTCTAAGATGGAAGGTAAAAAAAATAAAGAAATAAAATACAGGTAAAAGAAATAGTTCTGCAATTTGAAGAGTCATTAGGGTATTGAAAGGTTAAGTGATCTGCCTAGGGTTACATGGCTAATAGATGACAGAGGGGAAAATTGGACTCATGTTTTTCTAATTCCAAGCTAGTTCTCTAACTAAAATTCCATGCTACCTTTTTGGAAAGGAAACAAAAGTCTTCCCAGATGGAAACACTTTTTCTTCCTTTACCATCCTTCCATTACATGTCTTATCTCTACTTAATAGAGTATAAGCTTTTTGAGACCAGAGATTGTCTTGTTTTCATATCCCTAATGATATAATATTCTATTATATGCATAATACTTGGCATATAGTAAATGGTTAATAGGTGCTTTCATTCAATCATCCAGAATGTTATATTCTATTTTTCCCATTGGTTTCCAATGACTGGGAGGTATTGGAGCAGAAATCCTATTCGATGCTTATTGATAGACCCTGGAACTTGAAGGGTCTTTTTTTCCCCCTTGCTGCCTAAAAAACATGTCCTTTATTTTTATAGTTCTGATTTCACTAAAATATATCTTGATGAGTTAAAATTGATGTTTCTTCCTTGTAGTGTCTTGTGATTTTTTCCTAATTTGTTTCAAGCCTTCTGTATCCAATTATTTCTGGGTAATACTCAGTAGGACTTGATGTTTCCATGGTTTCTTTTGGAAGATCTCTAATGCTTAGTTTATCTCCTTATGGCCTATCTTTAATTTAGTATCATTTGATAGTGCTATAATGTATTCTTACTTGTAAAATAATTTAAAAAAAACAATAGTTTTCCTTTCCTTTCACATTGGTATTTTTATACTCCAATTCTGTTATTCTCTTTTTAGAGACTCTACTGTTGTGGAAATTATGTCTGTACTTTTTTCTAAATTTTCTAATCTCCATTTAGATTCACTAAATTTATCCTTGAGCTTGTATTTCTGTCCTTATTTTTTGATATTTTCTTTTAAATCTTTGCTTTTATGAGTTGTAAAAGAGGAGCTTGGATTAGCTTCATCATTATTTCAGAGGACCCACACAATTTGTTATAATGACTTCACAGTTTTTAAGGGATTTTAATTCAATATTCCTGGTTGCAGCGTACTTCTCTATTGAAATCACCGATATCTTTTGAATATGTATTTATTTCTCAGACTCAAATAATTTTGTCTGTTTTTTACAATTACTTTTTGTATTTTGACCTTGATAAAAATGTGCTTCTTTAAAAAAAATCTATTTTGTTGGATATATCTTATTTTCATATCATCTCATTTTTGTATGTAACCTTCTCCTTTCACTACCCACTAAGCCATCTCTTCTAACAAAGATTTTCAAAGCATATTCTTCAATGAAACTGACCAACTTATCACTTATGTCTGAAAATATATAAAATATTCCTCTCCCTAGTTCCTGAACCTTCACTCTGAGACCTTCAACTCTTTATTAGGAGGTGTGTAGTACATTTCATTGTTATACTGTAGAATTGTGGTTTCTCATTGTGCTGAGTTCCTAATTCTTTCAGGGTTGTTCATCTTTACAATATTGTTTCTATTATATAGATTATTTTCCTATTTCTGATCACTTCATTCTCTCCCTTCACATAAGCCTTCTCAGGTTCTGTAGAAACTATTCACTTCACAATTTCTTAGAACACAAGAATATTCAATCACATTTATGTATCATAGAATGTTTAGCTATCCCTAAATTGATGGATACTCCCTGGGACTGCATTCTTTGCTATGCCAAAAAGATATGTGTATATATATATATATATATATATATATATGTATATATATATATATGCTTTATTTGAGATTAATATTTAGACCACTGATGGTCAATCTTTTTAAAGAGGGGGCCAAAGGAAAGGAAATGCTCATCTGTCAGTCTGTTTCTAAGGCAACTCTTTTGAAGTTTCATTGCATTGTATCCTACTCATCATATTCGTCAGATTAGGAATAATGTCGCACAGCTGGATACAACATTTCAGGGGGCTGCTGTAGTTTTCCCATCACTGATCTAGACTAATATTTTCTGCTTCAAATTCACCCTTCTCTCTTCACTTTTTTCTACTTATTGCCCTGTTGAGTGAAATATATTTCTGTATTGAACTTGTATATGTGGCATATGTATATTTTTACTTATTTTGGCCTGTTCTAATGAAAGTAAGAGTCAAATGTTAGATGCATTTCTTCCCCCAAATCCTTATTTGAATAGATGTCTATATTTGTTCATCCTGAATATATGAGATAGTTTTCCTTTCCCTAATCTTTCCCTCCTAGTTTTTCATTCTATTTCCATTTAATAGCCATTAGAGGTCTATCATATCTAATTTTTAATAATTCAATTCAGGTCCTTAACTTTTTCTAAATATTTTTTGTTAAATTCATTTGTCTCTAAAAGGAGACACTGATGTCTCTCATTAATATAGATTTACCATTTATTTCTTCCTGTTCTTAATCTAAATTTTAAAGGGTTTAGATGATAGGTAATTCATTGCACTTATACTTGGTGTTTATATTAATTCACTATCTATACTATCTTTTGGTATAATGCAATTATCCTTTATCTTTTGGTATAATGCAATTATCCTGTTTATATCTCTTAATTGAATCTATTTTTGCTTTTGCCTTATTTAAGATCATGATTTCTATCCCTCTTTTTTAAAAAATCAACTTTATTTTATGCATGATAGATTTTGCTCCATGTCATTATGTTAACCCTATGGGGATATTTGTTTCAACTGTATATCTTTTAAACAATATATTGTTGAATTCTGTTTTCTAATCCAGATTGCTATTTTCTATATTATGTGTGAATTCATCCCATTTATATTCAGTTTTAATAATTAATTACATTTCCCTCCCTCACCCCTCCCCATCTTATTCATCTACTTTTTACTCTCTTTTATTTATATCACCTCATTATAAAGGAGAACATGGTTGGTGAAGAGTATAGTATGCTCATCATCAGGGCTCTATGCTTGATGTAATCTTCTTCTGTTTTCCTGCCCCTCTTCTCTTTCTCTTACTTGCCAGCCTTAACACAAGTTCTTACCCTTTTTTTATGCTCTTCTTCATGATCTACCCTCTATGGTTAGTGTTTCTTTTCCTTATAACCAATAAATCCCTAATTTGATTCTCTTATTCCCTTCCTTTCCACCTTTCCTTTCTGTTTCCCTGTTGAATGAAATGTATTTCTTTACTGAACTATATATTGTGCTCATTCTTCTTTCCTTTAACTACTTCTGATGAAATCAAGGTTCAGATTTTAACGCACCCTCCTATTGCTCCTTTTTCTTTGTATAACTTTATTTTTGTGTACCTTGATTATGCAAAGTAAATCCTTCATTCTTTTTGCATTTTCTTCTAGTGCAGTTCTTTTCTCTCTCCTTTTTCCTAGCTTAAGATCATCAAAATATTTTCAAAATGACTTCTAGTCCATCTGTCTTATTTGAGTTTCTCTATGACCCATGATCATACTAAGATTCTGAAAGGACATTGTATCATCTCCCATGTAAAAGCCTCATTCTTGTTTAGTCCCTGCAGTTTGCTTTTTTCATATTTTTTGTTGCTGAGTCATTTCAGTCATGTCTGACTTCATGACCTCATTTAGGGTTTTCTTGCCAAAGATAATGGAGTGGTTGCCATTTCCTTCTCCAGCTCATTTGACAGACAAGGAAACTAAGCAACAGGGTTAAGGGACTTAACACAACTAGTAAATAACTGAAGCCAGATTTCAACTTAGGAAAATGAGTCCTCCTGAACCTAGACCCAGCTCTGTCACCTGCACCATGTAGCTGCTTCTTGTTAATATTTACCTTTGTATATTTTCTTTTATTCCCATGTTTATAATTCTGAGTTTCTATGGTACTTTAGTCTTTTCTTCAGGAATATGTGGGAATCTTTTATTTCCTTAAAAATTCTAACTTTTTCCCTTTTTAAGATTATATTTGGTTTTGCTGATCAATTTATTTTCAGGTGTAAGGTTACATCTTTTGCCTTTTGGAATATCACCATGTTCCATGATCTTCATTTTTTTTATAATGTGAGAATCTAAATCCCATGTGATGTTGACTCTGGTGAATTAGAACTCGAATCCCTTTTTTCTTTTCTGTTTGAAGGATTTATTTTTTTTTTTACCTTAAAGCCCCATTTTTTTGTATGAGATACTCCTGAGAGTTTTTACTTTGGGGCCTTTCAGGAAATAACTAGTTGAGTCTTTCTATTTTCACTTCCTGCCCCTTGTTCTAATAGTTTTAAGCAGTTTTTTCATCTTCTCTTTGTATATGATGTATAGACTCCTTCTTTGGCTATGGTTTTTCAGTACTCCAATATTTTTTTTAAATCTTCTCTCTTATACTTGTTCCAGGTCATATGATGAGATACCTTACTTAAATTTTTTTCAGTCTTTTGATCTTCCCTTAATATTTCTTATTTTTTATGTAATCATTTACTTGAATTTTGTCCATTATAATTTTTTAGGAGACTATTGCATGGGTGAGATTTTGTAGTTGCTTTCCCCCCCTAAGCTATTAATTCTTTTTAAAAATTTTCCTTCATTGCTCTTATTTATTTTCACTTTCTTTTTTAGCATTCTCATTTTATTTAATAAATAAGTTTAAATTCTTTTCAAAATTCTTGTTTTATTTCTTTTAGGTATTCTAACTGAACATATGCCAAAGCTGTGTTTTTCTTTGAGGCTCTCCAGCTTTTAAATTTGTATTAGAAGTTAGTTCTCATACTTCTGGAGGGAATTCCTAGCTCACACTTCGTTCTGAGGATATAATATATTAAGATGAAATCAATAATACAAATAGATAATTATTTACCATATTTAAGCTGTGCAAAAAACCACAGCCTCAAGCCTCACCATATTGGCAGACGATTTTTTATTAATTTCTGAACACACAATCAAACACAATTATGTTTCTCAAGGTACCAAATGAAGTCTTTTCTCAAAAATCCTCTTCATATGAAAAGGTGAAGATAGAATCATCAGAAAAGACCTCTCAATCTCATTTCTTTAAGTTTTCTTCAACTTCTTTGTAGGCATTGAAGCTTCTTTTCCAAACTCAATCCTCATAAATTCTCATATATCAAAAGAACCCCCCACCCCATTCTCTTCTGCCATAGATATAAACACTTCATTCCAATTATTTTTTCAAATGACATTTCCAATTCTCTTTCCCACAACATTCCATTGTTGAATTCCATTTGGCTTTTAAAGATACAGTAATAATAATCTATAATATCTGTGGGAGAGTGTAGTAAAACAGGTGTTGTTCTGCTTTATAATATAATCTGATGTCTGGAAGTACTATTGTTCCTTCATTCTTTGTTTTTTTGTTTTTTTTTTGGCCGTTAACCAGTGTAAGTTAAAAAATAAACAATAGCCATGTGATGCCCAAGAATCATGAAATAGCTGTGGTTTTATTAGTTAGTTTTTTCTTGTTAACTTGTCTTTCTTTGGAGTATTTTTATGTTGAATATTCCACTCACTTATTTCTCTTGAAAGGATAGCACTAATCCTTTTCTTGAATGCCTGTTTTTTTCTTGATTGATTTAAAAAATAAAAGAGCAGCTGTGAAGATGTGTTTTTCTAAAGCACATCTCAATATTCTTATCTTTTAATAGGAATATTATAATTCAAATATTTTTGATTCCTAACTGATGATATGCCATTCCAAACTTTTTGAATTGATATTCATATATAAATATATTTCTCTTGTCTTTAATATTTTTAGTTAGAATTGGAAATTATGTAATTTAGTCACTATCTTTATGATGATATAAGATTAAGTTTCTGTTATTGATCCCTATGTTCTATCACTCAATACTTTGATTAGTGCTTCTAATATTTCTGAGAAATTTTCTTGCATTATTTCCCAAGTATGATATTTAGATTGTTCATTTCATTATATCTTTCTGAAATATCTAAGAAGCTGGAATTAGCTCTGCACATCATTTTATCTAGGACAGTTCCGTTAACTTATAAGATTATATTTATGTGTTTTTCACATTCTGCTGTCCTTTGATTCTTTTTTACTAAACTTTCTTTGAAATATGTAACTTTGATTTCCAGGTTATTTTTTTGCCAGATTCTACTGTTGTCAAAGGATTCTCAACTGTATGTTCTAAATTGTATATTCTCTTATTTTGGCTTCTTCTTTGAGAATTCTAATTTCCTTCAGACTTTAATCCTAACTTCTATCCTAATTTTTTCTTTTAATTTTCTCTTTTCTCTTTTGAAATACTCATGAATATCTTGCTATTTTTCAATTATTTATTAGAAAACTGTGAAGGTTTAAATTATTTGGGTAGGAGTTTGAACAAAAGCCAGTCCAAAAAAAAATAAATATGATTAAAAAAGACAGGGAAGGTAATTACATCCTGATAAAAGGCAGTATAGACAACAAGGAAATAATAGTGCTCATTATGTATGCACCAAATGGCATAGCATCCAAATTTGTAAAGGAGAAACTGGCAGAGCTAAGAAGGAAATAGATAGCAAAACCATACTAGTGGGAGATCTAAATATTCCTTTTTCAGATCTAGATAAATCAAACAAAAAATAAATAAGAAAGAGGTAAGAGAGGTGAATGAAGTCCTAGAAAAATTAGATTTAATAAATATGTAGAGAAAAACAAATAGGGACAAAAAGGAATACACCTTCTTTTCAGCTGCACATGGTACATTCACAAAGATTGACCATGTAATAGGGCATAGAAACATTGCAAACAAATACAAAAGAGCAGAAATAATAAATATAAACTCAGATCATAATGCGATAAAAATAATAATTAATGAGGGCACCTCGATAGGCAAATCAAAACCTAATTGGAAATTAAATAATATGATTCTCCAAAACCAATTAGTCAAAGAAGAAATCTTAGAAACAATCAACAATTTCATTGAAGAGAAAGACAATGATGAGACATCCTAACAAACTCTGTGGGATGCAGCCAAAGCAGTACTCAGGGGGAAATTTATATCCTTGAGTGCATATATTAACAAATTAGGGAGGGCAGAGATTAATGAATTGGGCATGCTACTCAAAAAACTAGAAAGTGAGCAAATTAAAAATCCCCAGATGAAAACTAAATTAGAAATACTAAAAATCAAGGGAGAAATTAATAAAATCAAAAGTAAAAGAACTACTGAATTAATAAATAAGACTAGAAGCTGGTATTTTGAAAAAACAGATAAAATAGACAAAGTACTGGTCAATCTAATAAAAAAAGGAAAGAAGAAAACCGAATTGACAGTATCAAAGATGAAAAGGGAGACCTCACCTCTAATGAAGAGGAAATTAAGGCAATAATTAAAAACTATTTTGCCCAATTATATGGCAATAAATATAGCAATCTAGGTGATATGGATGAATATTTACAAAAATGTAAATTGCCTAGATTAACAGCAAAAGAAATAGAATACCTAAATAATCCCATATCAGAAAAAGAAATTGAAAAAGCCATCAAAGAACTCCCTAAGAAAAAATCGCCAGGGCCTGATGGATTCACAAGTGAATTCTATCAAACATTTAAAGAGCAACTAATCCCAATACTATACAAATTATTTGACATAATAAGCAAAGAAAGAATCCTACCAAATCCCCTTTATGACACAAATATGGTACTGATTCCAAAGCCAGGCAGACCTAAACCAGAGAAAGAAAACTACAGACCAATCTCCCTAATGAACATAGATGCAAAAATCTTAAATAGAATACTAGCATAGAGACTCCAGCAAGTAATCAAAAGGATCATCCACCATGATCAGGTGGGATTTATACCAGGAATGCAAGGATGGTTCAACATTAGGAAAACCATTCACATAATTGACCATATCAACAATCTAACAAAACAAAAATCACATGATTATCTCAATAGATGCTGAAAAAGTCTTTGACAAAATACAGCATCCATTCCTATTGAAAACACTGAAAAGTATAAGAATAGAAGGACCTTTCCTAAAAATAATAAACAGTATATACCTAAACCATCAACAAACATCATATGCAATGGGGATAAATTAGAAGCTTCCCAATAAGATCAGGAGTAAAACAAGGATGCCCATTATCACCTCTATTATTCAACAAAGTACTAGAAACACTAGCAGTTGCAATTAGAGAAGAAAAAGAAATTGAAGGTATCAAAATAGGCAATGAGGAGACTAAGCTATCACTCTTTGCAGATGATATGATGATCTACTTTAAAAATCCTAGAGAATCAACTAAGAAGCTTGTAGAAAGAATCAACAACTTTAGCAAAGTTGCAGGATACAAAATAAATGCACATAAATCATCAGCATTTCTATATATTTGCAACACATCATAGCAGCAAGAAGTAGAAAGAGAAACACCATTTAAAATCACCCTACAATATAAAATATTTAGGAATCTATCTACCAAAACAAACACAGCAATTATACGAAAACAACTACAGAACACTTTCCAAACAATTAAAACTAAATCTAAACAATTGGAAAAACATTGTTTGCTCATGGGTAGGATGAGTTAACATAATAAAAATGACCATTCTACCCAAATTAATTTATCTATTTAGTGCCATACCTATCAAACTACCAAAAAACTTTTTTTACTTAATTAGAAAAAACTATAACAAATTTCATTTGGAATAACAAAAGATCAAGAATATCAAGGGAAATAATGAAAAAAATGTGAAGGAAGGTGGCCTAGCAGTACCAGATATTAAACTATAGTATAAAGCAGCCGTCATCAAAACAATATGGTACTGACTAAGAGACAGAAGGGAGGATCAGTGGAACAGATTTGGGGTAAATGACATCAGCAAGACAGTGTATGATAAACCCAAAGAGCCCAACTTTTGGGACAAAAAAACCACTATTTGACAAAAACTGCTGGGAAATTTGGAAAACAATATGGGAGAGATTAGGTTTATATCAACATCTCATACCCTATATGAAGATAAATTCAGAATGGGTGAATGACCTGAATATAAAGAGGGAAACTATAAATAACTTAAGTGAACACAGAATAGTATACTTGTCAGATCTCTGGGAAAGAAAAGATTTTAAAACTAGGCAAAAGTTAGAGAAAATTACAAAATGTAAAATAAGTGATTTTGATTATATCAAACTAAAAAGCTTTTGTTCAAACAAAGACAATGCAGCCAAAATCAGAAGGGAAACAACAAATTTGGGAAAAAAATCTTTATAACAAAAAACTCTGACGGGGGGGGGGGCAGCTGGGTGACTCAGTGGATTGAGAGCCAGACCTAGAGACGGGATGTCCTAGGTTCAAATCTGGCCTCAGACACTTCCCAGCTTTGTGACCCGGGGCAAGTCACTTGACCCCCATTGCCTACCCTTACCACTCTTCTGCCTTGTAGCCAATACACAGTATTGACTCCAAGACAGAAGGTAAGGGTTTAAAAAAGAAAAACTCTGACGGGTCTAATTACTCAAATATACAAGGAGTTAAATCAATTGTATAAAAAATCAAGCCATTCCCCAAATGATAAATGGGCAAGGGACATGAATAGGCAATTTTCAGATAAAGAAATCAAAGGTATCAATAAGCACATGAGAAAGTGTTCTAAATCTCTAATAATTAGAGAAATGCAAATCAAAACAACTCTGAGGTATCACCTCACACCTAGCAGATTGGCTAAAATGAAAGAAGGGGAGAGTAATGAATGCTGGAGGGGATGTGGCACAATTGGGACATTAATGCATTGCTGGTGGAGTTGTGAATTGTTCCAACCATTCTGGATGGCAATTTGGAACTATGCTCAAAGGGCTATAAAAGAATGCCTGCCCTTTGATCCAGCCATACCATTGTTGGGTTTGTACCCCAAAGAGATCATAGATAAACAGACTTGTAGGAAAATATTTATAGCTGCGTTTTTTGTGGTGGCAAAAAAACTGGAAAAGGAGGGTATGTCCTTCAATTGGGGAATGGCTGAATAAATTGTGTTATATGCTGATGAGGGAATACTATTGCACTCAAAGGAATAATAAACTGGAGGGATTCCATGTGAACTGGAAAGACCTCCAGGAATTGATGCAGAGTGAAAGGAGCAGAGCCAGAAGAACACTGTACACAGGGACTGATATACTATGGTAAAATCGAATGTAATGGACTTCTGTGCCAGCAGCAATGCAATGACCCAGGACAGCTCTGAGGGATTTATGGTAAAGAGGAAGAACTTCAGGAGAGGAAACATAGAAGAAAAAGAACTGCTTGAATGCATGGGTTGATGTGGACATGATTGGGGATGTATTCTTGAAACTACCACACCAATGCAACTAACAACAATTTGGAAATAGGTCTTGATCAATGACACATGTTAAAACCAGTGGAAATGTGCATCGGCCATGGGTTGGGGGAGTGCAGGGGGTGAAGGGGAAAGTAGGATCATGAATCATGTAACCATGTTAAAATGAATATTAATAAATGTTTAAAAAATAAAAATAAATATTAAAAAAAGCTATTGCACACTTTCTTAAACGCAAAACATGTAGTTTATTATTAGGAAACATGGATAGGAAATAGGAAGGAGGAAAGAGAAAGTAATTTTACAATAGCTTGTAGCTATACCCCAGATTCCAATCCTAACTACTTTTCTCTAAAAAACTCTATTTCTATCTGCTTCAGAGGGCAGTATCTTCTGCTAGGCTGAATCCCTCACCTACTCTCCTACTCTCACTATCTTAAATATAACCACTATCTATCTACCTTATCTACCCAGGTTATTAATAATCAATGAGGCAAATAAGGCCTTAATTATGTTCTCTGTCTCCAACCAGAGGGAGTGCTAGCAGCACAACCTCTCCTCAGGAGACCCAGAGACAAAAAGTCCTTTTCAGCTCTCTGCAACTGACTCTTTCCAACTGAATCCCTCCCCTTGGTCACACCCTTCTAACTTTCACTAACTGACAACCTGCATAGCAGAGGGTCTCTTACTGAAAAATATTATTGTTCCTTTTCCTCTTAAACATAAAAAAGAGAAATTGATAAAAACTCTCTTAACAGATCTTGTAGAACAGTTTGTTTCTTTTTCATTGGGATCTTAAAGGTGATTATCTATTGGAACATATTTTTTTTTATTCTGTCATGACTCTTTGGGTTTAACTATTAATTTTACCCTATGAATCTCGATGCAAGTTTTCTTCCTGGGAGCATGACTTTCCTCCAACCAATCTGTACCTTTATGTTATATACAATTTCCCTTCTTTTTAGATAGTATTTCAACTGATGGACATAATATCTGACTCCTCCCTCAGCTATTGACTCAGTGTGTTTTTTTTCATACACACACACACACACACACACACACACACACACACGACCTTTATTTGCATTGAAAAATGAAACTATCCAGCAATTTTCCCTACTGTGCAGAAACTCCCTGGTAAGGGATGGCAACAGATGGGGTTTTTATTATTTCTTTCTTTGGAATGACTGTAATTCTGTGTCTCTTCATTCTACATTGGTTTTTTACCCTTTCTGGATGAAAACTAAGATGGTGCATTTTTTCATTAAATTTTATGAACAAACATGAGCTAAGATAACAAATTACATTTACCTTTACAGAATATAAAAATAATTCATGTTAAAAATTTGACTGTTAATTGCAAAAGTCAAACTTTCTTAAAGGGCTATTATAATAGTATTGAGACTGTGCCTCTCTTTGAAATATTGGAGAAACTGGATGAGTCAATGCTTGTTTTTCTAGGCAAATAATGTAGTTTATAATAGCCTTTGGCTCCAATATTTTGTGATTCAGAACTAGGGTTGATAGTTTTAACTGGGTCATTATGGGAAATGGATCTCTGTAGTTCACTATTTGTAGTAATATTTCTTTACTGTGGTCTTGCCAGAGTAACCTTAAACATGACCCTGATGTGAACACTAGCAATCACAACTACAATGCTAGCAATTATTCTAGGTGCCTAGAAGTGCAAACTTTTTTACATATGTGATAAAAAGAAAACAAGGTAACTAGAAGGGACTTATCTTCTCTTCTTTAATACCTTTCTTGTTCCCAACAAATCTAGGAAGTGAAGAATTTAGTTTTTTAGTGATAACATAGATTCTTACTGAAAATAGTATTGATATGGGTTATATTATGATAAAATTTACCGAAGACATTAATGTTATGAGACACTTTTGAGAGTTCATAAAATTGTATATTTACATATTATACCTGCTTCAACTATGTTCTGCCTAAGTAACTTTCACAATATAGTAGATCTGGCATTATTTTTATTTTAACTAATATAAAGAAAGAAGAATTATTCTGGAATTTTTGCTTGAGTTGTTATGGTTTCACAACACTGGGGAAGTATTCTATCTGGATTGTATTGAAAATGTATTTTCTTCTGGCCTCAGACACACCCTAGCTATGTGACTCTGGACAAGTCACTTAACTCCAGTTGCCTAGTCCTTACCACTCTTCTGTCTGGGAACCAATACTTAGTATCAATTCTATAATGGAATATAAGGGTTTAAAAAAATAAACAAAATGTATTGTCTTGATGCTCACTTGAATAAAGAATTACACAGGGAATATGGTAACTTGATTGCCACAAGATTGAAATAACCATAATTCATTCAAATAGTATTAAAATGATAAGGTTTAAACTGATAACTAACGTGATGCTTTGGAGTTACCTGTTTGGTATCAACAGTCCATTTATGATTATGGACGTGCAAACACTCAAAGGATCTATGATTTTCTCAGCATAGAGACCTTCAGATGTGGGAACTTGTACCACCAATGGCAACCCATTCAAAGATAAGAACTAGGAAGCTGCTTAGGGTATCTGAAGGTTGTGTTTTGGTTCATGACAAACACTTCAGGAAGAATAAGAGACACAATTTGAATCCAGGTTTTCTTGACTCCAAATATGGCACCATATCATTTTGAAATGTCATATGACTATATTTTTATGTTTATTTCTATTGCTTGTTCTTTTTTGCTTTTGCCATTTGCAATGCTATCTCTTTTTTGAATTGAATTCAGAAGCTTTCTTTAAGTGATATGCTCTTGGACATCACATGAAAGTAAAAGAAGGCAAAGAGAATGATACAGCACTGTAATATGCTGCTTATAAGAACATATAGTAATCACTGTTTGCACTCCTTGGAAGTATGGTTTCAATTTTGCCTTGAAATATGAGATGAGTGATGTTGCCAGAACATATTTACTCCTGCCAAACATCTCCTTAATTCTAGAGTTTGTGGACATCTTATGAAACTTTGTTTTCAATTTATTTTCAAATTGAGTTTCATTTGAAAGTGATGAACACCTGACAAATGACAGCACTTGTTACAATGACAGGAACATATTAATGACAATAATATGGCAGTATAGAGGATAGAAGCCAAGTATCAACATTTCAGTAAGGATAGTAACTATTTTATTGTTTATTGCAACTTATATTTGAATAATGTAGATCTTTCTGTTCTTAAGGAACATATTGGGAAAATTCCAAATCTGAACTCTACTTGATTACATATAATAACAGGATGTCTGAATTTAAGGTATGTAGAATACTTGATCTACTTTTGAACTTCGTGTGTCACCATTTTGAATCACCTAGCTACAGAAGCAACTTCATAATCAGATCCTTGTAAACTCCTTCCAAATACCTACAGACCAACAATTTGAAAGTTTGAAATTTCGAGATAACTAGCCTACTGAACTAAGACTGTTAACAAAATTTTTAATTTTGAATGAGTATGTTGAATTCGAATTTAGTATGTTGATATTGGGATCCAGAGATCCTGCCATGAGAAATGGAAACAAGAAGTCTTCATATCATCATTGATAGGGACTTGTTTAAAGATTTTTCCCCCTTACTATTGGCCTTCAATCATTTTCTCTGGTTAGATCAGCAACACATTTTATCATTGTTTTACTTTTTAATTTATTTGCTATAAATTGGGAAGTCCCTTGGAAGTCCCAGAAGCAAAGCCCATTTTCTATATCTCCTTCTTAAATTTCCCCAAATAAAAATCTCTGTCTGCATAGAACCCAGAGAATTCAGAGCATGAGGACTGATATCAAGGCTTCTGTTAAGCTTATGCACTGTATATATTCTAAAGCACTTATATTAATCTTAGAATTTCTCTAAATATTTTTAATCTCTAAAAACATGATACAAGAAAGGAATAGATACGACTCTCTTCTTTGTCCAATACAATTCAATCCAACAAGTATTTTACAAACACCTACTATGTGTCAGTAACTGAGGCTGTAAAAAGCAAAAATAAAAATCTCTGCTTCTTATGGAATTCATGTTCTAATGGTAGTGGTAATGGAGTGCATGTGGAGTAACAGCTTGAGAAACAATACATCTGCAATTAAGCATAAATTATTTACAAATTAATTTTAGAGGTGAGGGCATTAACAATTGGAATGATTAAGAATGGCTTTATGTAAAAAGTAGCACTTGAGCTGAGTCTTAAAGGAAACTCGGGATTCCCAGGGGTAGAGATGAGAAGCAAGAGCATTCCAGGCAGGAGGACAGTCTCTGCAAGAGTATGGAGGGAGGAGACAGTAAATAGACCAGTTTGGCTGAGTGAAGAATCTGTGAGAAAGAAAGAAATGTGAAATAATTATAGAAAAACTGGTTAGAGAGGATTATTGTAAATAGATAATAGCAGAGATTTTTTCTAGAAGTAATAGAGGAATACTGAAGCTTCTTGGGTAGGAGATTAGACCTATAATTTAGGAATATAAAGTTTCCACCTATGGAGAGAATCATTTGGAGAGGAGAGGGAAGAGACTGATGCCAAGGAAGCCAGTTAGTTACTTCAGGGCTTACATGGTGTGCTACAACAGCAGTAAATAAATAGAAAGGAACAAAAGTTTCATTTTTGGCCTATGGCAGTCAGGGTCAAAGAGAAACAAGAATATACCAATAATGCTTTTGTTGGTACACATTTTTAATAGTTATTATAACTTGAGGGGCATCATGACAAAGTGGATTAAAAGCTGGCCAAAAAGTGAAAAATATCTAGGTTCAAATTCTGTCTTTGATTCTAATTGAATTTGTGAACCTGGGCAAGTAACTTAACCTCTCAGTGTTGTGGGCAATTCCTTAATTCTATATATTGCAGAAAAAGTGCAGACCTACACTGGTAAAGGGAACTTTCTCATTGGGAAGTTCTCTATACTCATGAAATCATAGGTCTAATTCCTATATTTGTTCTGTTATAACATTATCTTCAAGATCTGCTATCAGGGGAAAAGGCCTGAGCAGAACCGATGAATTGTATCATAGAGGTAGAGAAGAGATTATACATAGAGGAAGAAGGCAGGTGTCTATCATCTATTAATCCTAGTCATGCCATTGTCTGCTTGGCTCAGTCAGTTGGGGGATCTAAAGATAGGCCTGCTAAGGAATATGTTTAGAATTATAGATTCAGTAGTTTTAATAAAAACATAGAGATTCAGGCTCAGAAGGGCTCTTCATGAACAAACTTAAACCATTGCTGGGAGAACTAGATAGTATAAACAGGTCTGAGAATTGGATTCCTAAGATGGGCATTTGGGAATGGGAGTAGGGGGGAAGAGACAGAGAGAGAGAGGCAGAAAGAGAGAGAGATACAGAGAGAGGAAAGAAGGAAAGGAAGACAAAAACAGAGATAGAGAGATACACAGAGAGGGAGGGAGGAAAGAGAAAAAGACAGAGAGACAGAGATAGACAGTGAGACAGAGACAGAGAGGCAGAGAGAAAGAGATGGAAGAAGACCCAAGGCAAACAACTTCTGAAGATAGTAAGCCATGGAGACTAGAAGATATGGGCTGAAGAGTGGACTCTCTGGGCCAGGAAGCATGGAATCATGGAAAAATCACACTCAGAAGAATGACTGTATGTGAAAATATTTATTCAGGAAAAACAAAATATAAATATTTTATAATAAAATAAAGATAGCCCCTGGATCATTTTATTTTAGACTTACTCAGACCCTGCACTCACTTTGTACATTTCTAGTACTATTTATTAAAGGCCTTAAAAATGGAAGGTCAGTATCTAGCATTGAATACTCTAGTGGTCAGACATTATGTGGATGATGGAATGCTGCAGCAATCAGATCTTGGTAATCAGTTCCTGGGATTAGGCAGGCTGCCATACTTATAGCAGCTGCAATCTCCATCTACTCCATTGGGAAAGTTCTTAAATAATGAGCCAAAGTGATCTCGTCACTTAAAGTGCACTTCAACTGAAAAATGATGATAAAGGTTGTGAAGAATAGCTAATAAAATTTCTTGAGTAGTCTGACTGAGCTAGAGAAATGATTCTGAGTTCCCAGATCCCTTCACATCACTCCTAAGCAGATATAGAATTAAAGGGAAGCCTCCAGAGCATACTTGCTTTGAGAACTAGTTGAAACTGTAATGAGAGATGATGACCATTATTTATTATTGAAAATACTAGGTAGTTAGATTACTCTCAACAAGAATATGTAGCTAGGTGGCATAGATAGCTACAGCACTGGACTTGAATAGATATATCCTAATTTTGAAACTATTATTTCAGACATTTTTTGGTTTGTGACCCTAGGAAAGTCACTTAACCTCTCAACCTCAAGTTCCTCATTTCTG
The DNA here is from genome assembly GCF_016433145.1 of Gracilinanus agilis. NCBI lineage: Eukaryota > Metazoa > Chordata > Mammalia > Didelphimorphia > Didelphidae > Gracilinanus > Gracilinanus agilis. The sequence continues at coordinate 381,516,994 of NC_058133.1, forward strand.
AAGTGGAGATAATGATAACACTCATATTATAGGATTGTTGTAAAGATAAAATGAGACTACATATGTGTATTACTGTAGACTTTAAATTGCTACATAAATGTTAGTTATTATTAGACTAGAAGACAATTGTAGTACTTTAGCATCCTTGAATAAGTAGACAGTAGTACCTTAGGGAAAGGATACTCAACTTTCTTGTCAAGAAGTAGAAGGGATACCAAAGCATTATTTTGATCCTTTCTCCAAAGGGGAGAGGTTTTTTTTTATCACATGAATAGATACAAATGATACTTCTTTTACATACCTTTATATATATATATACAAAGGAAATCAAACTCTAAATAAAGGGAAATTGCCTCAAAGGGAAGAGAATTACTGACTCACTGTTATTTAATTGCTAAGTCTTGAGCCTAGTAAAAGAGCTGCTTCTTAGCTCTGAAATGCATGAAATTAAAAACTAGTGAAGCCACACAACTGTGCCCACTTCAAAATTATTATTCTACGGTTTCATATGGGCCCTCAGTGCTGTGTGGCCATCTCTTTTTTAAAACTTCTTTCATTGACTTGCTATTTATTATATTTTAGTCCATGGAAGCTTTGAGGCATCCTCAGCTCTATGCATGCTTCTACTAATGAGTTGGGTCCTCAGAACTTGGCTACATCTTCCCCACTTCATCTAAGGCCACTTCTGAGACTATTTTGTCTACTAGTTTTCAAAAGACTTGGATAATGCATTTTTCATGATACTTTAATGGATTCATGTATGCTTTCATTGATAGAGTGTGGATCACAATGCACTATATTGATATCTCATCATGATATATGCTTTTTGTTGAAGTCCTTTCTATACAAAAGGATTCTTAACTTTTTTTTGAGTGTGTGATACTTGTATTCTGGTGAAACCTTTGGACCCCATCTCAGAATAATGTTTTAAACTGCATACAAATAAAGAGGATTCCAAAGGAAAATAATTATATTCAGATGCAGTTAACAATATGTATCTATATCTATATATATATATATATTAATGTCTCTCCATAAGGATGATTTTAGAAAAAAAGTATTGTTTTATTAGTTTCGAGATAAGAAGTAGAGAAACTGGCTTGAGGAAGAATTGGAGTTTCAAAAAGAGCGGAGAGAGAGTTAATTTCAACTGTTGGCAGTTATAACCATTTTTTTTCTATGACAGTTATCCTGGCTGGGTGTGGCATTCTAGGAGTGGCTTCTGGCAGTCAACAGAGCCACATGCAGCTGCTTTCTCTCTAAGGGCTGGAGAAGGTAACATCTTTGCCTCTCTCTATTTCTGTCTGAGGGAAAGACTTGAAGGAGGGGAGTGTTTTCTTTTCCAACTTGGGAAATGCTATTCATTTACCTGTTACTGTCTATAGATTGGTTAAACTGTGAAAAGACCAAACAAAACCTGGTCTTTGGTTTGGACTCTGAGTCTGTTAAGGCTCAGAGTCCTAAGTTGATTGTTATGGAGACTCAACCAGCTAGCCTTGGTTATCTTTATAACTTAAAGGTGAAGTTAAGACTTAGAGTGGTTAGGTTTAGTTAGAATAGTATAAATTTGTTTAGTTAGATCAGGGAGGATTAGCATAGCCTGTGAACCACAGGGGAAGTAGTTCCTTGCAGGACCTGGGAGTTTATTTGGGTGGAGTTAGAATCCTTTAGAATTAGAAATCCTTTTTCTTTTACATATATTTAAATAAATAGTTTATTTTTCATAAACAAGAGTCTCTTTAGTGTTCCCTGTGCCTTGCATTGCTTGGCCTAATTTTATTTTTACAGTTTGAAAAGTCACAAAAGACGAGAAACCTACAAATTCTGATTTTAAGGGTCTTACTGTCAACTTGGGCAGTTGGAACCATTATCTCAGCAGGGGGTCTGTTGAAGCAGCTAGAGCTGACAGTTTTACTGTGAGCTATAGTAACAGTGAACTAAACTATAGGTTGCTAAAAACTCATCTCCTAGTCAACTTGATACAAAGACTCTGCAGTCTCAGAAAACCTGGTGAATTAGCTACATAAAATCACCATGGGATTTTTTCTGTTACCTGTGACTCCTCTCATTTTTACTATTATACCAGAATATATACAGAATTTACTGGTCTATGACTTTCTAATGCTGTTACTCTCATTGACACCGTTATAGCTAATCTCTTATGTCCCTGTGCTACTATTGTTTTTCATGTGCTTTTACATGATGATCAAATCTTTAGCAGTGGTGTTTAAACATTTAAAAGGAAGCATCAAACAAGACACTGCAAAGAATGATCTAATGTTAAAAGTGAACTCTCTAGAGACTAAGCTAAATAGAATGTAAACTCAATATGGTGCCTTTGTCCCTATGTGTTTCTTTGTAGAGAGGCATCTACATTGCCTCCCCTAGAGAATGTTGATGTTAAAAAATGTATTTTTGTTTCTAATACCAATTTTTGATACAAAACAAGTTCAAAGATTTTCATATGATATTAATATTAATAGCTTCTTTAATATCATTTTTCAGCCAAAGTTGCTTTAGACAGAATATGAAAAAATTTCCTCTTTTTCAATATCATCTCCACTTCAATACATATGTCCATCTTGCCCCACTTGCCCATATGCTTGATGATGAACTATATGATCATTGAGCTTTTTAACCACACAAAGAAGGCCAAGTTACTCTCCTCTCTTCTCCCCTCCTTCATTACTTCAGCACCAGGCCTATACAATGTTAAAATATTCTAGGCAATCATTGAAAAATTGATTGAAGTAATAGCTGATCAAAGCAATGGATACTTCTAGATACAAGTGTACAACATCCTTCCAAAGGCTTCCCTCAGTCATCTCCTAGGCAAGGTTTATTGTTTTTCAGAGGGGATGTTTTATTTTTTGTCTACATTACTTTTCTTTTCTCCTAAGTAACATTCAGTGGCCTTTTAGAAACTCAGACCTCATTCTTCACTAGTTAGCAGCCATTCTGCTCATTTGATGTTCCTACTTAAGATCGCTACTTTGCTTCTCTCCACATTTGTCCACTCCTTTAATGGATTCCACCAATAGAGTAGATAAAGACAGTATTAAGGGTCTATCAGAGCATTTTATAATGATCCTCTTTTGTTTTCTTGTAATAATAACATTTATATGGTTCTTTAAAGTTTACAAATACTTTTTTCCACAACATTTAAGTTAGGTGGTAGGACAAATATTATTCTCCCCATATATTGCAAGTGAGAAAACTGAGCCAGCTGCCCTATATTAAGTTATACAACTAGCAAGTATCAGGACCAGAGTCAAAACCAGGACTCCAAGTTCAGTGGTCATGTCACTACACTACACTATTTCTATTTATTGTGTTTTAAAGCAGAGACTGAATATAATGGCCACTGTGGTTGTCTAAACCCAAAAGAGTGACTCTACTAGTGGGCATTACAGGCAGGTCAATTGGGATAAAATTTGCAATAGGTGGGGTCCTTCAGCTCTTACCTGTTCTAAGGTGGACTCTGTAGAAACCTGCCTTAATTAATTTTTATTAATACTTTTTATTAATTTGACTTTATTAATCAACTGTCATACATTGGTAAAGGTTCTAATTGCATCTTTTCCCTTTCCTACTGTTGGGGAAGATCTGATAATAATATGCCCTCCCAGCAATTAGTGCCCTCTCCACAATCATCTTGAGTTTAGTTGGTATTTATTTTGTGTGTGTGTATATATATATATACAAAATAAATACCAACTAAACTCAAGATGATTGTGGAGAGGGCACTAATTGCTGGGAGGGCATATTATTATCAGATCTTCCCCAACAGTAGGAAAGGGAAAAGATGCAATTAGAACCTTTACCAATGTATGACAGTTGATTAATAAAGTCAAATTAATAAAAAGTATTAATAAAAATTAATTAAGGCAGGTTTCTACAGAGTCCACCTTAGAACAGGTAAGAGCTGAAGGACCCCACCTATTGCAAATTTTATCCCAATTGACCTGCCTGTAATGCCCACTAGTAGAGTCACTCTTTTGGGTTTAGACAACCACAGTGGCCATTATATTCAGTCTCTGCTTTAAAACACAATAAATAGAAATAGTGTAGTGTAGTGACATGACCACTGAACTTGGAGTCCTGGTTTTGACTCTGGTCCTGATACTTGCTAGTTGTATAACTTAATATAGNTATATATACATATATATATACATATATATGTATATATACGCACACACAAAATAAATACCAACTATGTATAATAAGAACATGAGAATTTTCCCAATGGGAATTATATATATATATATATATATATATATAAACTTCTCATATTCTTGGTGAGGCTCCTTTTGGGAGTTTGTAATGAATGGTGTAAGGATGGGATTTGTGCAAGGGTGATGGGACAAAAGGAGCCAGAGAAGGAGTTGTGGACAATTGGTGACAGTTGAGACCAGAGAGGATTCTGGGGATTTCTCTGAGGAAGGAGGAGGAGGAGGAGATAGGAGGACATCCCAGCTCGGATCCAGTACTGAGGATCTTTCTTTAGATATTGAAACCCTGATTCCCCTGTCAAAGCCATTCGTCACATCTCAACCATCAAGACTTCAATCATCGAGTTAGCTAAGTGTTTGGACTCCATTTTGGGAGTGATCTCTTAGTCTCCTTCTCCCATTACCCAGCCTTGCTGAGAGACCCCCTTTCAGTCAAAACTTACAATTATAGAAAAAGAATAGAAACAAAAAACTAGAAATAGAAACAGAAGGAGAAGGGGCAGGCGAAGAAGCATGGGAGCGGGATCCCCAAGGTTCCCTCCTGAGTGAGAGACCCCATAGAAATAGAGAAGAGGGCACCCCAAAATCCCCCTACCCTTCACTCTTTTTCCCAATCCCTGAATTATGAATAATAAAAGCCATCCATTAGTCAGATAGTGTTCCAGAGTGCCTGAGAAACAACAAGGGAGAGGGGAACCACAGCTTGGTCTGGCTGCCTCCATCTTGAAGCTGGACCAACCGCTGTGAATTTAACTGATTGGGGAGAAGTTTGTGTGAACCCCATCCTTATTCAGAATCAGATTGGGGTAACACATATCTCATCTTATAGGGAAGCCTCGCCCACAACTCCTGTGGGGCGGCACGACCATCCAGGTCACCCAGTTTTGGGGGTGACACCCCTTGAAGTCTCCAAGAGTATATTCAGCAACAGGGGAGAGCTGGATAAGAGAGTCACCATAAAGACTCTCTCTCTCTCTCCATTCTATCAAACATTGGTTAGAGGTTCTCTTTATTATTACAATAGCAATGGATGGGACAAAATCTCCACCTGAAAGAATGCACAGGCATTCTGTGACTATTCCCTGCCCTCTTCCTTAAAGGTTAAACCCCACCCCTCCCCCCAAAACAAACAACTTTTTCTTTGGCTGATGAGTTGAGAGTACAAACAAAACAGCTTGAACCATCCAATTTAGTTTCTCTCTGAATTGGTAGTGATTGAGGTAAAGATTGCCATAAGATTTGGAGCCTCTCAGTGGGGAGAGAATTATCAGTCTGCTCTCTCTGGAACCATGAGTATGGTTGTTTTTCTTTATTGGTGGTAAGTCATTTTTTTCTAATCTTATATAAATGTATATTCAAGATGGAACAGATATGGCTAAAATCTTGTCAATTTTGAAAAATCAGAAATGCCTCTAGAGGTCTAGGATCCAGTGTTTATACCAGAAATTTTCAGTAGCTGAGCCTGGTGGGAAACTTATTTCCCCAGCAGTAGATCAAAACATCAAGCAGGATGCTATGTCTTGAAAGCACTGGAATAACTAACCATTGCTTGGGCTGAATTAATAAATGAATTTGGTGGGGGCAAATGACTTGGAGCAACCACTTTAAATTTGAACCTATTCTTCCCAAGGAGAGAGATAGTGGATAGAGGTGGGTACCACTGCTTCAGGGGAGGGGGGAGGTAACTGGCTTTGTAATTTTCTTCTTACTGTATCTTCTCAGGAAATATCCTTTTGTTTAAAAGCTAGTCAGATGATATTGAAGAAATAACTGATTGATTTATTTGGGTGTGAGAAATATGTTGGATTTGGGAATGAACATATTAGGAAAATCCTACACTACCTTAGGGTCACCTCTAAAACAATGAAGGAAGATAAAGATATAGCTGACCTCCAGGGACCCAAATCACTAGTGAGAGAAGTAAGGACCCTGAAGAGCCTAGTACAGCCATTTAAACTGATGTACATATGTTGCTTCCCTTGACGGAATCTAATTTCCCTGATGATTGGGATGTTTGTCATTTTTGTCTCTATGCCCAGTCCCTAGCACAATGCCTGATACACAGGTGATACTAAATAAGTGTCTGTTTATTGACTAATTGATAGTTATATAGGAAATAGCAGAATTTCCTCATAATCAAATATCACTTCAGGTAACCAGTAAATGCTAAGAGAAGTAAAAATTTTGGATAATGTATTTGGATAACATCACCTTGCTTTTTCTGCTGCTTATGATAATAAATTCTTTTCACTTTGCTTTTATCTTCTCTATCTCAGCATCCAAGGGGAACATAACATGCACAAGGGGAAGTGGGAGAATGGATCTCATTGTGTATAAACTAAGTCTAATACATGGCGTGCTGTAAGAAATAGTGCACAAAGCATTCTTGGTTGACTCTCACCTGGGCAAATGCCAGCCCTGCTGAAATTTGAAGATTCAGAAGTGTTTGGGGTTACAGAATCAAAGTACCCCATGTCTTATGGTAGATTTATGTTCTTCTCAAATATTCCTGGTTCTTGCTTGGGGGCAGTTCAAAAAGACATTTGACATTGGAACCCAAGAAGTCTCAAAAACTCCTTCAGAAAGCTTTTGTTGAATCAGTAAGGTTTAGTCACAAAGTATGACACCTTTGAAGAAAACATGCTGAACTGCAATTGTTCCTATAATCATACTCAGCTGTTCAGATATTGGTTATAGCTCAGTTAAATTTTCTGCCATTTGAAAGTCCTTTTGGAAAGGAATTTGTTTTTATTTCATTCCAACACAGGTGCTTTAATTCAATAAGATTAAGTATGGATCACTGTTATTTTTCAGTTGAAAAGTCAACTATATGGATATGAACATATGTATGCATACACATAGAGTAGTGAGAATAAATTATTTCATTGTACATTTCCTAATGTGCATATGCTTAATTCATTTATGCAATACTTTCATAACCCAATATTCTATTTCTATGTGTACCTCTTAGCACATTCCAGTAGAATATACAATTTTAATTATGCTACACATTAAAAAAAAACACATCTGCATGTACTTTAAGAATACTTTGGGGGTACTCTCCTCCCTGTGGTATAACGCTTTAAATATAACTTATGCTGGAAATCATTCAGGGATAGCATCATAACATATCCCATGATTTCATGCATTGCATGGCTGGCGTGGATCCCAGAGGAGCAGGGTGGACACTTTACTATGGCTGTCGAAACAGGTTAAGTTGAATCTCATGAAAATATTTTAACTTGGGAATTGTGTGACCCTTCACGTAAATGGTTCTTCTATCACCTTGAGGTAGAGACATTTTTGGAGAAAGGGTTCACATTTATGATTTGTGGGAAGTCCTGGCATAGAAACTTCCTCTAGACCTACTGGATACTCAGCTATCACTTATAATATTTGAGAATTGCTTAAAGCGCTGAGAATTATGACTTGTCCCCACGTGGTATAAATTACAGGAAAGATTTGAACCCAGATTTTCCTGACTTTAACGCTGAACCTCTATCTACTATGCCATGCTGCCTCCTATGTTAGAAATGCCAGCCTAGAAAAATAGCATCTGGTACATCCTGTTTCTTTATTCAATTATCCAGAGTTTAGCTTTGGTGTAAATGACCCTGAACTAAAATAGGAGCAAGGGAATAAAAGAAACCTTTTAAGAATGACTGTTAAACAAGTTGACTTAAATTATCTAGAGGATAATTTGAACGGTGGTAAATATATTTTCACCCTTTTCTTCTGAATTCACATAAACTTAATAAAAGGAAGAACAAAAAGTGTGCACTGGCCTGAATTTTACTATGTAATAACATTTGCATGGTACCACTTTTCTGTTTCTCACTTCATCAGAACTGTTTTTCATTTGGTTGGACCTCCTTAGTCATAATGGTGTAGGGAAAAAGGCATCTGCAGTTGTGCAATCATCTACCGAATACCGTTCTATTTCCATGTAACTATAATATATATATCTCCTTGAGACGAAATGAGAAATGCTTACTGTTAATAAATAAGCAGTTTCTGCTGTTAGTACTGATGAAATGTCGATGGATAAATAAAGACCAGGCCCTGAAAAGCTACATTTGATTAATTGCTTTCTCTGTGCCAAACCAAATGGACTCATAAAACAAGCGATAAAGCTGTGAATTGTGCATTTAGTTATAAATGCATTCAGTATGACTGTGGTTTCTAGCTGTAAACACAGATAGTATAGTGCCATGGGATTCAACTTTAATCTACTACAATGGATAAAAATACAAATATGTCGACCCATGTACATAAAATGCATATGTACCCAAGCTGCAGCATCTTGTAATCTGTTTGTCTTTGTTTCAGATGCCAAAAATCTGGTTGTGGTCCGACAAAATGTGGTTAACCTCTTCCCTCCTCCACCCCTTGCCTCATAACCTGAATATCCAAATTAGAGCTGTCTGATCAAGGACTCCAATACAAGGTGGATATCATATGGGGTGTATGCATTTAGGAATATATTCTTTACAATGTGGTAGTATCCATCATCTTTATTGAAATGGCCCTTGTAGTCTACTACACAATTGGAAATGGAGGATATTTGCATAAAAAGAAATATTCAAGAAGCAATTATTTATAAGCTAGTATATATATATAATATATATATATGTGGTTAAATACTTGGCATGTTACTTTATTTCATCCTCATAACAACCCTATGAGAAAGGTGCTATAATTATCTTTTTTATAGATGAGAAAACTGATAGAGGTTAAATGACTTGTCCTGGGTTACTTAGCTACTAAGTGTCTTGAGGCAGAATTCAAACTCAGGCCTTCCTGACACTAAGACCAGCCTTCCATCTCCTATATCACCTATTTGTCTACTATGTGATATGAGCATATATACAATAGGTATTATGCTTGCCATTGGGAATACCAAGATAAAAATGGAAAAAAGCTCAACCCTCAAGGAGCTTATATTCTTTTGACCATATATATGTGGCATATTTATATGTGATGATTCTTTTTTGATTCTCTTTAATGATATAAGGATATATTTTTATCACTTTTGAATGATTTGTATAAACTTTTTCCTTAGTTTATTTCTTCAGTGAGGTCACAAGGCCAGGGTTGACTCTAATAAGATGGAGCAGATTGTTGCTCTCAACTGATTTCTCAACAAAATTTTGATCAAATTTAGCATTTTAACTTCACTGCAGGATCAAATAAATGAAGAAGTCAAGCTCAAAAAGAGCAGAGACCAGCTTAAATACAAACAGCTTTGGTAAGATGGTAAAGATGGTAAGAAGGATGATGGAAAACATATGAAAGGTAAATGGATCCATGTTTGTTTGATAATGAAGTTCAAAGTCTGCTCCAGTGTGACTATTTTTTTATAAGAAGAAAATGGAAAATAAATAACCTGAAAAATGTTCTATTTGAATTGTTCTTTTTTTTGTACTTTGGTAAGGAAAGGGATACTTAAGTTTTATTTGTTCAACTACTGTATTTTATAAGGTTTTTATAAACTTATTCTTGTAAAGCAACTAATTAAAATGAATTCTTAAGTTAAGGAAACTAAAACTCCAAACTAACACTATGGAAGCAATATAAATAGCATGTGCATTGAGACACTTGAGAGGTTCAGAAAGATACTATGCATATGTTATAAAGATCCAGATTTTCCCATCCTCTCTCCCTCCCCACCTACATCTACCTACGTGTGACACTCCCACTTTCCTAATATTTGCTACACTCATTTACTAGTCTACAAACAGAAGCCCAAACTTTTAAGTGCCTTTGAAGTTAATAGAACCATTAAGATCAGAACACGAAATAAAACAAAAAGACTTCATGTTCCACCATGACCATAAAACCTAAAAATATTCTCAAACACACAAAATGTCAAGTGAATTTAACAAGCATTTATTGAATGCCTACTATATGCCAGATACTGTGCTAAGCTCTGTGGATGAAAAGAAAGTAAAAAAAAAAGTCTCTACCCTGAAGGACCACTCAGTCAGAAACAATATGAAAATAACTACCTACAAATAAGATATAGAGAGATAGACAGACAGATAGACAAGTAGATAGATAGATAGATAGATAAATAGATAGATAGATAGATAGATAGATAGATAGATAGATAGATAGATAAGATATAACAGATAAATTGGAAATAATCACAGAGGGAAGGCATTAAGGGGGATTCTAGAATAATGATTGCACACATTTAAACATTTCATAAAAGCTTATTGACTGAGGAATCAGAAAAGGCTTTTTAGAGAAGGTGGATTTTTAGCTGAGATTTAAAGGAAGTGATGAAAATCAAGAGATGGGGAATGGAAAGAATTTCAGACAAGGAGACAGCCAGTGAAAATGCTTGGAATCCGGGAATGTGGAGTATCTTTGGTGAGGAACAGCAAGAAGACTGGTGCTGTCGGATGTTAGTGTATGTGAAAGTGAGTAAGGTATAATTAGAAAGGACAAGAAGGGGTCAGGTTACAAAGGGCTTTAATATTATAATAATATTTTTTATATTTGATCGTAGAGGTAAAGCAAGCCACTGGAGTCTATTGAGGGAGGCAAATAGTGATGTGATCTTTAAGATATTGCTTTTGTAAGATTTCTTTAGTGGTTGAGTAGAGAATGGAATGTAGTTGGAGAGACCTGAGGCAAGGAGACCTGCCAGAAGGTTATTGTAATGTATAGTCTAGGCATGAAGTGATGAGGGATATAAATCTATCTATCTATCTATCTATCTATCTATCTATATCATAATGCTAGAGGAGAAAAAGGGAACTATAGGAGGAGAGATATTTTTAAAGGCAGAATCAACAGGATATGGCAACAGATTGGATATGGAAGGAGTGGGGTGAGAGACAATGAGGAGATGAGAATGACACTTTGGTTATGTGTCTGGGGGGAAGTGGGAAGATGAAGGTGACTCAGTATTAACAGGAAAGTTAGGAAGATATCAAATGGAAAGAAAAGTGAAAATAAAACTTTAATTCATAAGCAGATTTTAAGTGATGGAAATGAACATGTAATATTTCTCATAGTTTCTGACATCCCTTCCATGCTAAAGCAATAAAGTTTTGTTAGATAATTTCATGTTCTCAGGGAAAGAAAAATCACATTACTAGAAACTTTGTTAGATGTTGGGCTGCTTCTTTAATTGATATTAATCCCAACTTCACCCCCTATATATCTTGCCTCCTTCTAGGATATTTAAGGGATAAATTATGCAATTTGACAGAAGAAGCAATGGATGAAAAGGTTAGAATTACTTTTAAAATGAACTATAAAAGATGATTCATGATGGTGTTTGGGTCTATTCAGATTATAGCATGAAGTTATACAGTTTGAAAAAAATAGCTTTTCTCTTATGAACAAAAAATTCTTTGGGTAGAGATAGTAAATATTCATAATTTCATAGATCTCAAGTTGGAAGGGACCTCAGAGGACATTAGGCCTTATCTCCTTCTTTTAGAGATAAAGAAATTCAGGTTCAGTCAAGGGAGATTAAGGGATTTGTCCAAGGTCACTTAGAAGTATGATTTAAAGCCAAGTATTCTGAATTTAGAACCAATGCTTTACCTACCATGCCACTGTGTTGCATGGATGATTAAGTACCAGGGAAAGGCAAGAACATTGGCTGCACAAGAATTAGGAACATCTAACTTTGGGTCTCAGTTTCCTCATCTGTAAATGATGGTGTTGGACTGGTTGATCTCTATACTTTCTTTCAGCACTACCATGCAGTGACAGTACAGTATGGGATATTTTAAATTCTCAAAGAAGCAGGGACATTCAACATCTGTCAAACACCACAGGAACTACTAGAGGCAATTCATGATTTCAACTTTTGATCAAGCAATATTCATTTTAATGATGTTCTCAAATATTTGAGTTCTGGTATTGTTTACTTATATCTTGACTTTGTGCAGACATATTTTTGCAAACTTGGATTTTTGGCAATGGTTATAATAAAAAAGTAAGTACTGGATAAAAATCTAGGTGGAACAGAAACATTTGAGAGAGGTTGCATAGTGGCCCAAAGTCAGCCAGTCTATAAGCATTTATTGTCAATAAATAAGTCAATAAATCAGCAGGTATGCATACCTTATTAGTAAGTCATAGTGGTTACTGAACCATGAAACAAAACGCATGCCATGAATTGATAAAGTTAGGGAACTTCCAGATTAAGAGATGCAGCCCTTAGTCCAAGAAAGGAAGAAAGTGTCCATTTGTTTGAAGCAGTCAACCAGATAGCATTGGTCAAAGGGTTAATGCATCAGAGCTCTCTATAGCTGTCCTTATCAACTGAGATTAGGGATGGCCTGTCTAGGTCAGTAGTTACCCTGAGAGAGCTACCTGTGGACTGATTGTTGGTGGTGGTTGTTCAGTTGTTTTAATTGTTTTTCACTCTCTGTGATCCCATTTGGGATTTTCTTGGCACAGATAATAGAGTGGTGTGTCATTTCCTTCTTCAGCTCATTTTGTAGGTGAAGACTGAGACAAACAAGGTGAAGTGACTTGTCCAGAGTCACACAGCTAATAAGTGACTGAGACCAGTTTTGGATTCAGGAAGATGAGTTATTCTTATTTCTATCTGTTGTGCCACCTCGCTGCCCTACCTGAGGGCCAATACCACCTTTTAAATCAAATGCTTTCTAAGTCAACCTTGCTTAAAGGGCATCTCTGGATTTAAATACCTCTTAGTGGTTTCTGGCCTGATGCTTTCACTGCCACTGGGAGAACTTCTCTTAGTCTTCTCATTTTCACCTCTGTTATCCTCTGAAAGATAACCAGAAGCAATGGTAAGAACATAGTTTTAGTTTATAATCTTACTAGTAGATTAGACTACAGGAACATTGATGGATTTTCTAAATGCTGTGGAAATGAAATGTATCACCTTTGCAATAATCTTAGAAAGGAAAGCTGGTCTGAGGCCAAATAATGAAGCTATATTGAGCCTTGATTTCATGAGTACTTTACTCATGAAATTCTTTTCCTAACTTTTTTGTGAGAATCTTTGTGAGATTCTTCCCCTAACTTGTCTCCTTTGAATATACATTCATAATATTCTCTTCTGCCTATAATAATTTTGAAAAGTTAGGACCTAGAAGATGTGATAATATGATGTATCAGTTCCTGTCTTTGATTTTATATGGGTGATATTATTCAATTAATAGTGTAGGGTCATGGAGTAATGGATTTAGAGTCAAAAGGCCTTAATTCAAATCCTAGATTTGCCAGGTATTACATGTGAGACCTTAAACAAATAACTTAATTTTTCTGGGCCTTAGTTCCTCATCTGTAAAACAATGGGATTAGACTCCTTGACCTTTATGGGGTCCCTGCCAGCTCTAAGGTTCTATGACTCTATAACTATTTCCCTTCAACCTATTAAATGATTTTCAAATAGTTAAGCAAAAATGAAAATATAAAAATATTTTTATTAATCTCTATAATTCATCATGAAAATAAATGCTGTCATGCATTATTAATAAGGTCATTTTAACCTGCTACCTTGACTTAAAGTTTTCTAAGGTATGTAGACCTCTAGGATTGAATTTTTCAGTAGTAGTGGCTGATAAATCAGGAGTTTAATGGGCTTTCACAAAACTAATAGACTGTTTTTTCTTTTATACATTTTCCACAGGCACTGAACATTTTTGATTGGTCAATAAGCAGTAATCAGGACCTTATGATTTTTCAGAGCAGGCAGAGCAAAGAGTGATATCCAATTCCAGACATTGCAAACCTGCTTTGCTGGAGACAGTTATATTATCTGTAGCTGATTAATAGAACCCAAACTCCATCCATTGTAGAAAGCATTTTGTATAGCTAGAACTATGAAAGTCAATAAAGGGCAGGAAACGCTACAAGATCTCTTGATTCTGATTGTATTTCTCTTCCAAATTCACCAGAAAGTTTATTAGAGAATACTGGGTATAGATATCTATAATCATAAGCCTACCAGAGTCTGGTTACCTGGGAATCCACATTTTTGCTTTGTTTATAGTAGAAGATGGCGTCTCCCTCTCTCCCTACCTCTTTTTTCTGTGTTTATGCATTTCTAAATCATTGTAGCAGTTAATATCTTTTCTGAACTGAGGAAGAATGGGTTTTCTCAATGGGAACCCATGACTTTATATCTCACTGTGTGGGGCTGGAGGGAACAGAAGCAGCTTCAGGGTAAGTCATGATCCTAAAGGCCAGAACCTATGATGCTAACCATGTGCACATGAGCATCTGTCTTGGTTCTTGCATGAATTTTACAGGTTTCTGGCCCCACATGTGTCTTCTATTAAAGGACACAGCTCAGGGAAGGCTCAAAAACTGTCACAGACAATGCAGTCAGGGAAAGATATACTGCTATTTATTTCCATTATATTTACTAGGTCTTGATAATATGACTAATCTGTCTAGCTTTATCAATCTTATAGTGGTCACGGAATTAGACTATATTGATTGAGGCTTTCAAACATTTTAATATCTTAAGTTTCTATACTACAAGTCAAAAATTCAGTAGTGAGTAAGTTGACATATAAAATGGCCCTAGAAGGTAGAGGAAGAATTTTCTTTTATTGATCATCCATCCTTGAACCAAACTCCTCAACATGAAAAAATTGCCCAGATTCTAAATCAGTTGTAAGAAAAATTTTTTGAATGGGCCTGAATTAATTTGATGAAAACATATGAAATGTTTGATTTGTAGGGTATCTTCAATAATAATAACAATAACAATATATGGTGTCTATTATGTGTCAGACACTGTACTATAAATGCTTGACAAATATTATCTCGTTTGTTCCTCACAACAGTCTTGGGAGGTAGTTACTACTATTATCCCCATTTAATAGTTGAAGAAACTGAGACAAACAGAGGTTCAAAGACTTGCCTAGAGTAAAATAGCTAGAAAGTGCCAAAGGCCAGATTTAATTTAGGTCTTTCTATCTCCAGGTCTAGCCTTCTGTCTACTGTGACACCTGATTATATGTATTCTGCTAAAAAATCTGTAATATTAAGTATATTTTATTAGATAGTATGATGAAACATTAGTAAGCATATGTGCCATGTACCTATGCTATATGCTTATGATACATATACAAGAAGTTTATATTCTGATGAGAAAAATCAGTGTATAAAGGGGAGCCAGAAAGAAGGGGGGAGTTATACTCCAAATGGTCTAGGAAGTGGTAGAGAGGTATAAATCCTGGCAAGGTAAGACAATAGGTGACCTATCAGAGTTATGGGATTTAAGGGGTGGAGTACAGATTACTAGTAAGGAGAAGGTGATAACAGGTAATCAGATGATAAGATATTCGTTATAAATCAATTCTGTTCAGTCAGTCAGTAAGCATTTATATACCTGCTATGGGCCAGGCATTGTGCTAAACTTAGGTTAGAAATCTAATATAGGTAAGAAAATAATTAAACATAGAATTCTGATCTCTTTCTTGACGTACTGAATTTCTATTTGCATGCTTATTGTTTTTATATGTACATAGAGTATTTTATGTCTCTTTCTCAACCCAATATCACAATATAATTTCAATATCATGTGCACCTTTCTTTGATTCACAAACTACCCAGGAGTTCTGCATATGGTATAGACTAATAAAGAAAAATGAAGCCACTAATTGGAACTTGCTAAATTTATTTTTATAGATTAAAAATGAAAAACAAAATGTAATTTAAATGTTTTAATTGGTTTTGGTCCCACAACTGTGCACCAGATGGTTTCTTTTCAAGTAGTTTATAATGTCTCTGCTGAATAACTGAATTACCAATGCAGCTGTGATGATTAACATTCACCTAAAACAGAACAACATGTCTGTTCTTTGTTTGCTAAGAGAGAACCTGCTTCACAGGAGTTTGACAAATGAGTGGTAACTCTTGTTATGATTGATAGGCTTAGAGTCAGATAGCTTAGAGAGTCACCTATTAGATTATGTTGTATAATGGACAGTTGCTTTAAAAAAAAAAAAGACTGATTAAGCTAAATACTTGGACTATACATCCTCTTGAATTCCTTTCCAGTCTGATAAAAAAAGAGCACAAGGTTAGGAGTCAACACTCATTAGGAAGATAGGTCCGACATCTAGTTCTAAGCTTTCTAATCATATAATATTGTGAAAGTTACTATTCCTCCTCAACCTTAGTTTATTCTTCTGTAAAATGCAAATAATAATACCTGCCCTAACTACATTGTAGAGTTGTTTTTAGTATTAGATAATTTATGTAAAAGGTTTATATTTATTGAAAATCACTCTCTTTAAGAGCTGATAACATCCTATGATTGTCCTGGTAAATACAAATGAGAAGTCTTTATTTTGAAATCATACTGATTTTTGTTTGTATTTTGTTTTTTAAAACATTTCAATATATTTTAGAATTAGTTCAGAATGGATCTTCGAAGCCATCTAGTCTAATCCTGTTTGAAACATGTTATCCCTCTGCTAATATTGCTGTGAGGTCATCCAGTTTTTACTTGCAGAATTCCAGGGATGGAGAACTCATATGACAACCCATTTCATTTTTGGACAGCTCTAATGGTTGGGTAGTTCTTTCACATAGGGAACTAAAACCACTGAGCTGTAAGCTTCCAAACCCTGGGGCTAATGTAGAATAAATCCAATCCCTTTTCTTCATGACAACCCTTCAAATATTCAAATGGTTCATTCTGAAACATGTACCAAACATTTTAAGACAATAGTTACTAATTTAAACAAAAGTTTTTTTGTAGTTACAAACTCAGAGTCTTAAGTAAGTTTCTGCCTGCTTTGGAGATACAGATAACAAACTTCAGTTCACCTAAGCTCTCCAGCTAAGGAAGTTAAAAATGCTTAAGGTGGTGTCTGAGTATCTTTTTTAAGGCTTCTTCCCCAGGAAATCTTTATGAGTAATGAAAAATAAGTCTTAGGTATTCATGTTATTCAAATATAAACTATATAACTCTAGTGACTCTTTTGTTTTCATTATTGTGGCTGTGTAGAGAGACAAAAAGGATAGAGATTCCAGACTGCAAGTTGCTGTGGGGGTATGTGGGATCAAGTTCATAGCTTCCCAAAGTTCTCTGGCTTGCACAGTAGTTGCTCTTTTTTTTTTTATGCTTCCAAAATAGTTTATTTCAAAAATGTGCATCTTTTCATATAGAAACACTTTTCAAATTTATGTACAGAAATACGTTAAGTAAATTCGCAATAATAAGTTCAATTCATGCATAGTAGAAACCTATATCTGGCATTCAAGGCTCTAAAACATGGTTTTCTAACTTTGTCCCATAACATTCCTCTATGTGTATTCTATACTTTAGCAAAATCTATTGACTATTTTTCTCCTGATTGTGTGCTGCACTACACACACACACACACATACACATACACATACACATACACACACACACACACACACACACATATAATCAATCTCCCTTCTGTTCTCATTTCCTTCTTTTGACAAGTGTTGTATCGCCAGAGTTCTAGCAAAATTCCTGGCATATATCAAGTCTTTTTTTTTTAAAACATTTATTAATATTCATTTTTAACATGGTTACATGATTCATGATCCTACTTTCCCCTTCTCGCCCCGCACTCCCCCCATCCATGGCCGACAAACACATTTCCACTAGTTTTGTCATGTGTTCTTGATCAAGACCTATTTCCAAATTGTTGGTAGTTGCATTGGTGTGGTAGTTTCGAGTCCACACCCTCAATCATGTCCACCCCAACCCATGCGTTCAAGCAGTTGTTTTTCTTATATGTTTCCTCTCCTGCAGTCCTTCCTCTAAATATGGGTAGCGTTCTTTACCATAAATCCCTCAGAATTGTCCTGGGTCCTAGTATTGCTGCTGGTACAGAGGTCCATTACATTCAATTTTACCACAGTATATCAGTCTCTATGTACAATGTTCTTCTTGCTCTGCTCCTTTCGCTCTGCATCTGTTCCTGGAGGTCTCTCCAGTTCGCCTGGAACTCCTCCAGTTTATTATTCCTTTTAGCACAATAGTATTCCATCACCCGCATATACCACAGTTTGTTCAGCCATTCCCCAATTGAAGGACATACCCTCCTTTTCCAATTTGTTGCCACCACAAAAAGCGCAGCTATAAATATTTTCATACAAGTCTGTTTATCTATGATCTCTTTGGGGTACAAACCCAGCAATGGTATGGCTGGGTCAAAGGGCAGGCATTCTTTTATAGCCCTTTGAGCATGATTCCAAATTGCCAGCCAGAATGGCTGGATCAGTTCTCAGCTCCACCAGCAATGCATTAATGTCCCAATTTTGCCACATCCCCTCCAACATTCATTACTCTCCCCTTCTTTCATTTTAGCCAATCTGCTAGGTGTGAGGTGATACCTCAGAGCTGTTTTGATTTGCATTTCTCTAATTATTAGAGATTTGGAACACTTTCTCATGTGCTTATTGATACTTTTTATTTCTTTACCTGAAAATTGCCAATTCATGTCTCTTGCCCATTTATCAATTGGGGAATGGCTTGATTTTTTATACAATTGCTTTAACTCCTTGTATATTTGAGTAATTAGACCCCTGTCAGAGTTTTTCGTTATAAAGATTTTTTCCCAATTTGTTGTTTCCCTTCTGATTTTGACTACATAGTTTTTGCTTGTACAAAAACTTTTTAGTTTAATATAATCAAAACCATTTAATTTACATTTTGTAATTTTCTCTAACTCTTGCTTGGTTTTAAAGTCTTTCCTTTCCCACAGATCTGACAAGTAAACTATTCTGTGTTCACTTAACTTGTTTATAGTTTCTTCCCTCTTTATATTCAAGTCATTCACCCATTCTGAATTTATCTTGGTGTAGGGTGTGAGATGTCAATCTAAACCTAATCTCTCCCATATTGTTTTCCAAATTTCCCAGCAGTTTTTGTCAAATAGTGGATTCATGTCCCAAAAGTTGGGCTCTTTGGGTTTATCATACACTGTCTTGCTGATGTCATTTACCCCAAGTTTATTCCATTGATCCTCCTCTCTGTCTCTTAGCCAGTACCATATTGTTTTGAGGACTGCTGCTTTATAGTATAGTTTAATATCTGGTACTGCTAGGCCCCCTTCCTTCATATTTTTTTTCATTATTTCCCTTGAAATTCTTGATCTTTTGTTATTCCAAATGAAATTTGTTATAGTTTTTTCTAATTCAGTAAAGAAGTTTTTTGGTAGCTTGATAGGTATGGCGCTAAATAGGTAAATTAATTTGGGTAGAATTGTCATTTTTATTATGTTAGCTCATCCTACCCATGAGCAATCAATGGCTTTCCAATTGTTTAGATCCAGTTTTATTTGTTTGGAAAGTGTTTTGTGGTTGTTTTCATATAATTGCTGTGTTTGTTTTGGTAGGTAGATTCCTAA
>NC_058133.1:381541576-381629893 GCF_016433145.1 Gracilinanus agilis
GCAAATACCTGGAATTCTTCAATTTTGTTGAATGCCCATACTTTCCCCTGGAAATATATAGTCAATTTTGATGGGTAGTTGATCCGTGGTTGCAGGCCCAGCTCTCTTGCCTTTCTGAATATCATATTCCAAGCCTTGTGATCTTTTAGCGTGGAGGCTGCCAGATCCTGTGTGATCTTGATTGGTGCTCCTTGATATTTGAATTGTTTCTTTCTGGCTTCTTGTAAGATTTTTTTCTTTTGCTTGGAAACTCTTGAATTTGGCAGTTATATTTCTGGGTGTTTTCTTTTCTTGATCAAATGTTGCAGGTGTTCTATGAATCCTTTCAATGTCTATATTGCCTTCTTGTTGTAGGACTTCAGGGCAATTTTGCTGAATTATTTCTGTTAGTATGGAGTCCAGGTTTCTATTAATTTCTGGTTTTTCTGGAAGACCAATTATTCTCAAATTGACTCTTCTAGACCGGTTTTCTTGGTCTGTCACTCTCTCATTGAGATATTTCATGTTTCCTTCTATTTTTTCAGTCTTTTGACTTTGTTTTATTTGTTCTTGTTGTCTTGAGAGATCATTAGCTTCTAATTGTTCAATTCTAGCCTTTAGGGATTGGTTTTTGGCTATAATCTTTTGGTTTTTGGCTGTAATCTTCTGGTTTTTGGCTGTAATCTTCTGGTTTTCGGCTATAATCTTCTGTTTTTCGGCCATAATCTTCTGGTATTCCTTTTTGATCTGGTCATTTCTGGTGTTCAATTTGCTTATCAGTTCATTTGGTTTCTGAGCCTCACTTTCCATTTGCAAGATTCTACCTTTTAAACTGTTATTTTCTTGCCTGATCTCTTCCATTTTCCTCAAAATCTCAGTTTTGAACTCTTCCACAGCTTGTGAGTTTTCCTTATTTGAGGAGGGTCCGGATACTTGTTTGTTCTCTCCTCCTCTGTTTGCTCAGTAGTCTGGATTTTCTCTGTGTAAAAGTTGTCGAGTGTTAAAGACTTCTTTTCCTTGTTGTTAATCTTTCTCTTCTGAACTTCCTGAGACTGGGTAGCCATTGTTAGCCCAGCAGCTTCTCAGGTTTATCCTTGTGCTCAGGGTCTGTCCGGGGTCTTTTGGCTCCTGAGGTCTGAGTTCTGGTTTTTTCCAAGGTCAAGCCCCCTGGTGGATCCCCTTGCTTGATCCTCTGCAGGAGGTTTCTTTACAAGTCTCAGGGTGCTGATTCCACAGTCGTATATCCGTCTGCACTGGTTCCCCACTCAGAGTTTCAGATCTTTAGCTCATGGCTGTGTCTGCCTCCACCCACACCTCAGCCCGCGTCTGAGCTCTGAGCCCGTGTTCTGTATCCTGTGTCCGTTCTCTGCGTCCTGTTCCCGCGCTCAGATTTTGTGTGTGTTTTCTTTAGCTTTTTGGGGTCCTAAATCTCGCTGTTCTCAGGAACAGGCCCAGGAGCTGCCAATGACTCGATGGGTGCCCCAAACTTGCTCTATTTCTTTTTAGCTGGCTTCGGCGCTATAGGTGTTGTGTGTGGAGGGGGTGCGGGTGGGGTGGTTGCTCAGCCTGTGATTTAGTGAGAGCTGTTTCAACCCTTTATAGCATGGAAATGCCTCGATTCCACATACCTTCCACGCTGTGCCCTGTTGTGGGGTTCCTCCGTTCGTCTGGATTGTTTTTATGTCCCTTGAGGAGTTTTGTGTGTTTCGGTCAGGAGAGGTTAAGAGCTGCTTCTTACTCTGCCGCCATCTTAACCCGGAACCAGTAGTTGCTCTTTTACACTGAACAGAGGAGATAGTGTGGTGAAGTTAAATATTTCTTTACCACAGTGTCTCATTTCTTTTCTGTCATCAAAAGACAGAAGCCTGGGGAGATTTATCTCAACTGGCGTGTATAATAAGAACAAAGAAACTAAAATTTATTTCTGATCATATTAGGTGACATTCATGAGCTGGGAAGAGACAATCAAAAGCAGTTGAATTCAATTCAGTTAAAAAGTACCATTGAGAAAGGGATTTGGAACAGAAGCAGTTAACAGAATATTGTTAGTAGTAAAGTCCAAAAGGAATAAATGACCTCAAGCCAAATTAGTGTAGTCTTACTTAAAAACTAGAGAGAGTTTGATAGTTATTGCCTACTGAAGACCTCCTTCTTCATAAAGGAAATATTTACTAAGCATGCCAACCCTAGTAGATGGAGGACTGAGATGCAGATAGCCCTGAACATAGTACCTCTGCTGAAAATTATAGCTGATTTTGAAAGATCAGAACAACACAGCAGACTGAGAGAATTATATAGTACCTTGTCACAAAAGGGAGACTTATTTTAGCCATGACAGTCTACAGTGGTGGGAATAGTTTAAAAGAGTAAGTGAAAATTAACATCATCAAGTGTTCCTTGGTTTTAATCAGTTTGGAGTGCTATGAACAGCACCTTATAGCTAGGAGCAGAGAGTAATCTTTTTTGGTGAATACTGTAGAACAGCACTTGGTGAGGATCAGAAAAAAAGAGTATGTCAAGGAGATCAGGGGAAAACTACTCCTAGAAGAGAGCAAGTGTGACCCATATCAGTACAAAAACACCAAGAGGAAGTATCTGAAACTTTTGGCTTTGGAGAAATGAATTGTTCGATGAGCAATGCACTTTATAGTTGTAAAAAGCAGACCCAGAACATTCAACTAGATAGTTTAAATGAACTATAGAGAAGTGAAAGGAGTTCAGAGAAGTAACAAGCCCAGTTGAACAGCTGTGCCCAAAGAGGAATGATATAAAGGCATGTCAAGGAAGAGAAAAGACATCAGGACCCTGCTATGTTTAAAGGGTAAGTAGTAAGTTGCTTTAAATGCACGTATTTCTTATGTGTGTACTTCTCTATTACTACACTCCAAATATGTGCATATATTTCTCTCTCTCCCTCTGTGTAGTAGTAGAAGAGGGAGTTTTATAGGAAGAAAGTCTTATTACTACTGTTCCTGCTTTGCCATTTTGGTAAATTCCTTTGCTTTTAGTTAATAATTTCAACTATTAAAGGTGAACTCAACAGTCATTGTGAACAAGAGTTTTAGAGATGGAGACTCAGAATTCTTTGAAGTTGGATGATCATCCCTTGTGGAATGTAACCTGCTACTGAAAGTTAGAAAAGAAGATAGTGAAGAATTGGGACGGGCCAGCAGACTACAATACATTTTGCATATTCTTTTCTGTGTACATATTTTCTTCTTCTATAGATTGTAAGCTCCTTGAGGGCACTGACTGTTTAGTTTTGTCTTTGAATCACTACTACTAAGCAGAGAACCTGCAAATACATAAAAATGCTTCTGATTGATTTATTAATTTTGTTGTCTTTGGATGACTTGTTGATGAAATGAATTAATATTGCAGAATTAAGAGAAAATAAACACAAAGATACATATGCATTTTAAAATTCCCTGAAATCAGGGAACTCATATTCTAATAGGGGAGGCAACATATATGTAGGATAGGTGGGAGGAGTGTTTTGGTTTTCATAGTCACAGAGTTAAAAGAAGTTGATCAATATTCTGTTTCCAGCAGAAATGACTACTTCATTTGCTTATGACTTAGGGTTAGAAAAGGTGGGGGAAAGATAGAACAGAATATGGGAGTAATTGGAGAGTGGGGGGCAAGAAAATTTCAGGAGTTGTATATGAAGGCTATCTACAGTAGATTATATGTACTGGGCCATGTGATATATTCACCAAGCAGGACACTGTGAATTCTTAGGCAGCAGATAAAAAACTAAGGAATTCCCCAAGAGAGTTCAGTAGGTGGCAAGGGCCAAAGATCTGATGAATCCAGAAACAAGCAGGATGAAAAAAAAATTAAGAGAATTATAAAACAAACCAACCAACCAACCAACCAACCTATAACTAAGTCAGCCAGAAGATTAATATACTAAAAAATGAAGTCCTCAATGAATTGCAATTGTAATATATGATTTAGAATACAATTTTTAAAAATCTAGAAAATCAACAAATCTCCAAAAGCATAAAGAATTTTGAAAATTAGAGAAGAAAGGATAGAATGAAAAACTAAATGACTAGAAATTATAAAGAAAACAACTTGCTTTTTTAAAAAAGATGAATTAAAAACAAGAAAATTTTTACTCATCTGATTGAATAGGATTGAAGGGATAATTTAAATACCAAATAAAAATAAACAAAGTAAATGCCTAACAAATAATTAGGAAATAAAAAGAATTCTATTTATTTTGACAAAACCTGAGGATTTAGAGGATAATTATAGATACATATAGATAATTATGGAAACATGAAATTCCCAAATTAAAAAAAATCACAAATGGAAGTCTTAAATATTATTTTAGAAATTAAATTTTAAATAATGTAACAAAGTGTGGGGGAAACCTCAGACCAGATAGATTTATAAGTGTACTCTGCCCAATGTTCTAAAAGCAATTAATATTTATGCTATAAAATTGTTTTTAATGATTGAGACCCAGAAGCATTCTTTGAAAATTCCTTTATGAGAAATGAGGTGTATAAAAACAGAAAGAAATAAAGCTAAAGAGAATTATACATAAATATTAGCAATGGATATTGATATAAAAATTGAATAAAATTCTGTCCATAAAAAACCTAGAGTAATATGTACAAAAATTTTGATTTTCATAATGAAATTAGTTTTGTACCTGAGATGCAAGAATAGTTCAGTTAGGGAAACAATTAAGATAATCATATTAAAACAAAAACAACAAAATTGCATGATTATATAGATTTCAAAATATTTGAGAAAATGTTGCCTTTAGTTACTCTAAAAACCCTAAAAAATATAGGCATTGGTAGATAATTTAAATGTGATTAAAATTATCTGTTTAAAATCAAAAGTTGGCATTATTTTCATGGTAATGACAAAAATTTCCCAATAAATAAAGGATAAAAACAATGATGCCTGTTTTCCTCACTTTTATTATATGTGTTTCTGGAAGTCTTATGGAAAGAAAAGGAAAAGAGAAATTAAATACATTAAAAATAGTCAAGTAAGAGATGAAATTATCACTACTTGCAGGTGATATGTTTTATTCAATCCAATAAAAGCCAAAAATTAATTGTAATAATAGCTTTAGTGAAGTAGCAACATACAAACTAAACATGTGGAAAGCCTAAGAATCTATGTAGCAATAACAAAGACTAGGAGTAAATAATAGAAAAAGAAATTCTAATCAAATTAACTACTAAGTACATAAAATATCAATCTACCAAGGCACGCTCAAAACTTGTATTGGCTCATGCTAGTATACTGAAAACAATGATGCTATCTAAATTAGTTTATGGATTTATTTTTATATCAAACTACCAAGGGGCTTTTTTGTGAAATTAGAAAAAATAATAAAATTCATTTAGAGGGGAAAAATGTTAAGAATCTCAAAGAAAAAAATGATTAAATAGGAATGAAGTGGACATGAGACTTCCAGACTCCAAAATATGTTATAAATCAGTAATACTAAAAACGAAAGCATGTATTTACAGAGAGAAACAGAGACAGAGAGAGAGAGAGAGAGGGGAAAGAGAGAACAATTAGATTAGATAAAGATCAGAAACAACTGAATTTAGTAGGCTTGATAAATCTCCAAAAAAAACTGAGGGAAGGCTCCCTATCTGACCAAAATGAATGAAAATGTGCAAAAAATATATTATTTCAACATCTTATTTTATTTTATTAAAAAAAAACAAACAAACCTACCTTCCATCTTGGAATCAATATTGTGTATTGGTTCCAAGGCAGAAGAGCAGTAAGGGCTAGGCAATGGGAGTTAAGTGACTTGCCCAGGGTCACACAGCTGGGAAGTGTCTGAGATCAGATTTGGACCTAGCATCTCCTGTCTCTGGGCCTGGCTCTCAATCCACTGAGCCACCTAGCTGCCCCCATTTCAACATCTTATTAATCAATCAGTCAACAAGAAGTTATTAAACACTATGTGTCAGATCCTATGCTAATATAAAGAGGCAATATAAAGAAAAAAGTTTTAAAAATGCCCCTCCCCTTATGGTACTTATATATTCTACTTGGAGGGAAATAATATATATACAAATAGTTCTATACAAGATACATATAAAATAAATAAAAGGTAAACCTGGAATGGGCAATCCTAGTAATTTGAACTGTATACTATACATTTCAAATGGATATGTAATCTAAATATAAAACTTACATCACACACACACACACAAATTAGAAAAAAGTTAAAGGAGGCATCTTTCACAGATGTAGGAAAAGGGAGAATTCTTAACTGAAGGATAGCTATGATCATAAAAGATAACATATATATTTATTATTACAGAAAACCAAAGAATTTTGCATGAACAAAATTGAATTAGCTAAAAAAATAAAAACTCAATTGGAAAAATATTTCCATTGAACATGTCTGCTGAATGTCTGATATCCAAGATATATGAAAATTAATACAAATATATAAAATGAAGACCCATTTCATATCTCACAATATATGAAATATTTTACATTCTGAGTACTATCCTCCACTGCCACATTCCACAAAAGTAAGGTAGCCAAGCTGAAGTAGTGAAGCCCCCTGAAAGAGAGCAGCAGAGTTCAACTTGTGCTAGGCAAGTGAATCTACCACCACTGTATCCTCTGAGAACTGGATGGAGATTTCCCAGAAGACTTGGGAGAAGCTACATTGTTCATATTACCAACTGTAGTTATAAATCAGCTCCCAGTAGACATCTTCTGGGGAAGCATTAACTATGGATACAGCCAGCATCCCCACCAAACCCAGTCAGCTGCCTCTGAGACAGACAAGTTAGCAGCCTAGCTGAAGAAACAGGGTATCTTTGGGGAGAGACTGAAAAAAATACTGCCACCATCATTTTAAGTTCTCTTCAGAACCCAAAGGGGATAGCCCAGAATGCTGAATCAAAGTGTCCTTCTGACCACTGGACCTGTTTCTCAGGCCAAGTTCCACAGCTGCCATTGAAGACACTAATCATTGTGGAGAAGGTGACAACCTTATTCATTATCAACTAATGATCAACTGACACTGATGAACATGTAAATTCAAGAGTGGCAGCATTCCCGGATCATTAATCTTTCTTCTAGCCCAGACCCCACAGCCATCATCCTTTGAAGCAACTCTGGAGATGTAACCTGACAACTGCCTCTACAAAGTTGAAGAAGGAGAAAAGAAAATTCTTTTGATGCTATCAGTAGGTTGAATATCAGAAAATGAAGTGATTTTATCAGAGGAAAAATATTAGATATTATTTCTTACAATCTTCTTCATTTGAGTTTCAGCTAAAAGCTTCTATATGTCTTGTCTCCCAATGAGACTATTAGCTCTTTGAAAGCAGAGGCATTTAAAAATATATATATATATTCTAAACTCAAGCATAATATTTATTTTTCTTTCTAAAATTCATTTTTACATTCCCTTAAAATTTTTTTGAGTTTCAAATCCCCCCCCCTTTCTAGTCCCTCTCCTACCCATTGAGAAGTCAAAGCAATATATCAATTATACAATATATCAATTATGCAAATATACATATCAAATCATGCAAAGCATGTTTTCATATTATCCATGTTGGAAAAAAAAAGCAAGAATGAAAAAGTAAAAAAAAAGTATTCTTCAATTTCTCACTGGAGATGAATCCTTTTTCTTCATGAGACTTTTGGAATTGTATTGGATCATATTGATTAGAGTACTATCTTTCACAGTTAATTGTCATTACAATATTTCTGTATAATTCTACTCTGTTTCTGTTTTACTTTAGCACAGTTTTTAAGAGTATATTAAACTCTTAATAAATGCTTTTTGTAATGCAAGGTGGCTAACAGAAACTTTTTGCTTTTGCAATTTCTAATGGTCACGAAAATGTCAGTTAAACATCTTAGAATGTTCAGAAAGTCAGTTAGAACTTAAAGGGATAAATAGAGGGGAAGTTCCAACTGACAGGGCTTTTGCCTTCTGGCTTTCGCTGTGGCTGGAGGCTTTTGCTTTGGCCTTTCGGCTTTGGCCTAATTGCTTCGGCCTTGGCCTGTGCTTATTTTATTTTTGGGAAATTTGGACTTATCTCATTTCTCTGGACCTCTCCCTCATCTCCTGTCTCCATCCCTCCCCTTCCTGATTTTCCTTTGGATTCTGGTTGGAAGGGAGGGCTTGGTGATTGAACATTGTGGGTTTTAGTTTCTTTAGATAATTGGAGTATCCTCAAATAAGTATCCCTAGGTTTGATAAAGACTTTATTTAAAGGGCAGTCAAATCTTCCTTACTGGGTGAGCCAGTCGCTCTCTCTGTCTAAACCTCTCCACGACCCATCCCCCACCCTCACCCCTTTCCCTAGCAGCATTTAGAAAATCCTGAACCCCCTCCCCTTCTGACTTACCCTGGTATTAATAAATCCCCTTGTTACCTATTCAAACCCTGTGGTGAGTCATTCTGTCGAAAATTAAGACAAGGGCCAAAAGGAAAGAATCATGTTCCTTTATTTCTTGAGACAACTGGGGCATCCATCTTGACAGGAAGTACCCACCTTCAAGACTTCCTCCAGCCATCAGTTTCATGGGCAGGGAGGGGCCCTCTTGATCTCTCCTTCAGGAGACTTTGAAACTAACAAGAGAAACCCTCCAGTCAAGCCTAAACGTTTCTTACTGGCCCTAGTTTCCCTGTATCCTCTGTCTCAAGCCTCTGGGAATAAACCTGTTTGAGCTGCCCTCTCCTACATACCCCATTTCCTTTATCTCCTATATACCTTCCCATACCTTCATTTCCTCCTCCACTCACCTTTCCTCCCCAAATCACCTTATAATCCCCCTTTTATCCTTCCTCACACCTACTCTACTCAACTTATCTATTTATTTTTTGATAACATTTTTCATTCATTCATTCCCAGTACATATGTCATCAAAGGATGTGAACAAATAGTTCTCAAAAAAGAAACAATTACCAATCATATGAAAATTTTCTCTAAAGAACTAATAAGAGAAATGAAAACTAAAATAACTGAAATAAGGTATACATTTTATCTTATACATAGCAAATTAACAAAAAATGTGAAAAGAAAGTGATCTGTGTTGGAGGGGCTAAAGAAAGACAGGTATGACAATATGCTACTGGTGGAATTATGTCATAGTTCAACCTCTCTGGAAAAAAAAAAAGGAATTATGTGAGAAAAGTGACTAATTATATATTCTGACCCAGAAATCCCTCTCCTGGGAATATTAAAGAGAGCTAAAGCAAGAAAGTTTCTATATATACCAAAGTATTCATAGTAGTTTATATTAACAATGAATGAACCACAAACAAAATAGATGTCAATTGATTGGGAAACGTTGGGACATAATGGAGCACTAAATGTAAGGGAACATTATTTTCACTTCAAGAAATAACTAGGCAGATGAACTAGGGCGACTTTATTTATTCAGTGAAAAAGCAGAATCGAGAAAATTGTATTTACGATGACTACAGTAATGTAAATGAAGAAGCCCAATAAAACAAAATTGAACATTTTGTATTTCTAATGATCAATCTTGGACCTGGAGAAGAACTGAGAAAATGTATCAAACTCCTTTCTTTAGAGAGATGGGGATTGCAGATGTGGAATATTGCATACACTTGTCAGCTGTGGCCACTGAGCCAGATGGATTTGTTTAAATATTTTTCTTTATTGTAAGGGAAAAATTTCAGGGGATAAATGGAGGGTTATATCCAAATAGTACTATAAAATTTTAAAAGGGAATCGAGCAAAGAGTCGATAAATTTTAATTAAGGTAGAAACAATATGTGTATTGAAAGGTTGGTTGAGGAATATGGAGTCCACGATAAAAAGAACATTAAAAAATATAAGAAGTGGACAGAGGAAGAAGCGGGGATAAACCTCAGGAAGAAATAAACAACAAACGAAATCGGATGGCACTGCCTGCAAAGAGGGCAGAAAATGATAGGAGCGCATGCGCCCGCTCGCAGGCGCCGGCCCCGCCCCCTGCTAGTCTCTCTAGTTAACACTAAAATTCTCTTGTGAGCAGGTCATTGCGTCACTGCGGAGCGCCGCGGTGCCGGCCGAGGGCGGGGGATTCGAACTGACGGAAGGAAGCTGGGTTCTGCGAGCCAGCCAGCTAGCTGTTACTTGAGTCTCCCGGAGTCCCCCCGTAGTTTCTCCAAATCCGGGTCGGTTGCCCTTTCCTGGGTTTTGGTGCTGGAGAGGAGGAAGACTGGGAGAGAATGGCGGCGGCGGTGGTGGCGGCGGCCCGGGTTTTGAAGCGCAAGGCTCCCCGCGGCTTCCTGAAGAGACTCATCAAGAGGCAGAAGCCTCAGTTGCACCTCAGGTCTGGCCTCGATCTCTTGGTGAGAGCTCATCCCCTGTGGGCCGAGGCAAAGAAAGTGGAGGACAAGGAGCAATGAGGCCCCCTCCCTCCCCCTCCCGTGGCTTCCTTCCTTTTTGACCCGGGCTGCTGCTGACTTCCCTTCCCCTGGCCCAGAATCGAGATCTTTCCCGCCTGGGCGGGGTGATGGGGGCTAAGTTAGCCGTTTTGCCACCGGACAGTTGGAGGTTGTTCAGGCGCCTGTAGAAGTCTATGGGAAACTAACAAGAACTTTCCCCAATTGCTTATTTCTGTAGTCTTTTTAGATTAGTAACTCACATCTGTTTAATACTTTTAAGGATTACAAAGCTCAGAGTTGACAATCCTGTGAGGTATGTGGTGTGGGTGACTGTCTCATTTTGTAGGTGAAGGAACTTCTGGGCCAGTTAGGTCATAGAATCATAACTTAAGAGCTGGGATAGATGTTAAAGGTCATCTTTACTCTCCCTATTTTAAAGGTTAGCAAAATGAGGCCCAGGAGAGCTAAATGACTTGGCCTATGGTTGCACAGCTACTTAGAGGTAGAGGCAGGACTTGGTCTTGGTTGCAGAACTTTTGAATCTGAAATAAGTGGCCTTTCTGTAGAACTATTCTGCTATTTGTTTAGTATAGAAGTGCAGCTTCTTGAAAATGGAGGCAAAATAGTGTCATGACATCTCCAAATATACTACCTATTGTGACAAACTCATTTAGTATCTTCTCTAGACTTTTTTTTGCTTCATTCTTGTTTCCTGCTATACTGCAGTTAGGGGCCCTTGTCTACAGTCAAGATCAGTTATCTTCATTTGTGAATTAACTATTCATGGTTTTCCTACTGAAATCTTTTTTTTTTTTTATCTTAAATCTTTTAAATATTTTTCACTTGCTTTCAATTTGATTAAGGAAATTTTTGTAAAGACAGGTACTGCTTTATTACTTGTTTCTCCATTTCAATTTGGCTTCCCGGTCAATATTACTTGCAATGTCTCACCTGTGTATATACTTCCTTCTGTAGGATCTGTTCAAATCTGATTTCCTCCATGAAACTGTCCATCCTGTGAACATGAGCTTTAGCACATGGGCCTCTTTTTACCTTTTGAATTTCTGTCTCATTAACAATTTGTCTCATCTATGTTAGTCATGTACTTGTTTGTTTTCAGTTGTCTTAAAAATCATTTCCTAACTAGATTGTAAGTTCCTTGAGGGTTATGTTATTGTACCTGGTGCTGAATACAAAATGGACACAGAAAACTTATTTGTTGCATTTGACTGTTGCCCCAAATTTCCATTAAGAATGTAGTGCTAGCTCTTTCCATTTTTAGTTCTTGCTTTGATTGTGTGTTAATATTTTTGCCCCAGGGCAGTCCTAGAAAAACATCTATTCAATCTAAATAAATCTTTTAGCTCTCATGTGCCTCATTTAGGTTTTCATTTTATTACAAATGAATGATCTGTGATTTATGTGTGCATGTTTAATGTAAATTTGAAAATATTTTAACTATTGTAAATAATGTTTGCAAGAAGCCATCTTGGGCCATGAGTTGCCAGTTGATAGCTCAGATTTTAGAATTTCAGGAGTTGGTATGAGCTGACATGAGTCTAAAAAGACTGTTGGGGCACCCCTATAAATAGGAGTTGAATCCTAACCTCAGGGTCTCAGTTGTGAGGTAAGGTGAGAGGTGAAGGGGTAGGCTCTTCAACTTGTCTCATAGTTATTTCATAGGCCAGGGTTAGCTGTCACTTTGTAAGGATAGTTATCCAGGTGCATCCATTTATATTAACATCTACAATCAATATACCATCATTGATCTATTGGTTTCTCAGCTCTATCAAGAAGATTATTACTGAAGATTAATTCAACAAAACTAAGCCAACTTAGCCAAAGCTAAACTGTCTAGCAGCTTGAGTTCAGCCTGGTGGCCAGACCAAGACTAACCAGCCTAGCAATTTCTGTGAATCAATATCTTCTAAACTTGCTAAAGATATATTACTACTTTATTAGCTTAACAGGAATCTAAGAATCATTCCCAGTCCTACTTTCCTTTAATTTTAACCCATTCTTCAACCATCCCTGTTTATTTTTATTAAATAAGTTCTCAAAAGTGAGATCTGTTACTGACCTGAATAGCTGCTAAGATTCTTTGAGGGAGAAGGTGACAGTTGAAACCCTGCTTCTACTCAGAAGCTAAATTGGAGTGAATATCAGTTCTTTATCATTAATATCAATATTAAAAACTATCATATCACAGTCAGATGAGAATAATCTCCATCATTTTGTTTCTGTATTCATAACAGCCAAAGATATAGGGTTTAATCCACCAACAGTTAGGAAAGATCATTTATTTCCTTAGTGGTTTGCTGTGAAGGAGGAACTCATCACCTGCTGAGTTCTATTGTCAGCTGGTCTTTCACTGACACTATTCCAGCTGCAAGTTTTCTCAGCCCTGCTCTTGACAATATCATCTAGCGGTGTCATGTCACCTGGGACTTAATTCCCAAATCCTCCTTTACAGAAGACATAACTTTAATGCAACTTTGCAGATTTACATTTGTTGTGTTCACAAGGATATTTTATTACATTCTATAGATATGATTACTTTAGCTTATATTTATTGTTATTTTACAAAGTTAGACATTGTTAGAAAAGCTTATTGTTACACATTTGTGTTACTTTTTTCCATGTATTATCATGCCTGTATTACATACAAACCCTATCCTTCCCTGGAATAACTTTCCTTACCCTTCCTAGAGCATATAGTTGCAATAAGCTAGAATATAGAATGAGGGTAGATTTTTTTATGTTGGTGGAATTAGAGGACATAGATTTAGTTGCATAGAGTAGATTAGAGTGATATTTGCAAGATGCCAGCAGAATTTCAAGTTGAACTTCTGTGTACAAAGAAAAACTGGGGTTATTGTAATCAGAAGAATCTTAAGTAGAGTGAATTACCCCATAGAACCCCAAGGGGGGTCCATTATTTACACAGTAGAAAAAACTTGACATATAGAACCTTTAGGGCCAAATGATAATAGCAAACTAATATGATACAGTAGTGGGTATCTCATTATAATGTCCTTAATTAACAGATTGTCTTTTAAGGAAGATAGAGCATTGTTTAAAAAAATAAATAAAAATCAGAATAATTTGCTAAATTTTGAATTTTAAGTACTTTTGATTTCAGAATTGCAGTTCTGCCTACTGGATTTTATCATAATGTTGTATCGGTACCTCAAATTCACTAAATCAAAGTTGAGCCTATTTATCTTTTCTCTAATTTATTTTACTCTTCTTGATCTCATTTAGGTTCCCATGTTTGAAATATTGGTGTTATCTCTGGCTTTTCCTTCTTCTTCTCTCACATCCATCCACTTAGCAAATTCTATTGATTCTATTTCTGAAACAGTTCTCAAATCTCTCATCTACTGCTCCTTGTAATCTTGTTTCAACCTACTTTTCCATATTTTTCTTTCATGTGATTTCCTTTAAATATATTTTGCATGACAGTACTTGTATAATGCAGATTGAATTGCTTGCCATCTTGGTGGGGAGAGGGAAGAAGGGAGACAATTTGGATCATATAATTTTGGAAAATTTATGTGGAAATTTGTTATTAAAGTAAAAAAAATAATAATCATGTTATTTCCTTTCACATACTGTTTCAATCAAACTGGCTTAATTCTTCTTTACTGAGCTAAGCATCCCAACTTTTGCCTCCATGCCTTTACACAGGCTATTCCCTATAATTTGAATGCATTCCCTGCTCACTTCTGGCACTTAGAATTCTTAAGTTACTTCAAGTCTCAGTTGAGGTTCATTCTCTTATAAAAAATCTCTCCTATACGCCCAATAGTTTCAGCTCTCTGTTTGAATTATCTTTCATTTATCTGTGTAAAAGTTGTATCTCTTCAGCAGAACGCAAGCTCCTTGAGGATAGGATCTGTATTTCTTTTGTGTCCAGGACTTAATAAATACTTGTTGAATTGAATTGAATTACAAAAGTCTTGAAAGAGAGGTAATGCCAGTATTCTTTTTCCTGCTTTATACTTGAGGGAACTGAGAGTAGGAGACCTTAAATATCAGCTGGGATAAAAAACCTTCACCCAGTGACTCCAAGTACTATGTAAATACTGGATCTAATTTTAAAGCATTACAAAAATATTTTAAAATATATGACTACCTCCATGTGAATAAGTGCCAACAGAAATATAGAAAGGACTCTTGCCATCTGACCTGACAGTCTAATTGAATAAGACATTCATATATGAAATAGCTGGGTCCAATGCCAGGAAGCAAACTACATTGCTATTTTGCAAAAGGAGTGATAGTTGTGGGAGTGAAGGAGATTAGTGGTGGCTGTACTACTCAGAAGAGAATCTTACAAATCAGAGAGGGCTTTACCTTATATTTGAAGGATGAGTAGAATTAGATTGACCCAAAAAAGAGACATCCTTAGTCCCATTTTTTCAACATTTTTTGTCAATTGCATGTAATTAAAGAAGGTTTGCTTATTAAGTTTATGGATGGCTCTAGTTAATCAACAAGCATTTTAATAAGTGACTATTCTTCTGGACACTGGAGGTCATGAAGGAAAAAAAGGAAACAGCTTTTCTACTCAGGAAGCTTGAAAACAAAATCTGTACATATGTACTTGTATGGCAAAATCCATATAAAGCCAATATAAAGAAAACTTTAAGGAGAAGACGTTAGCATTTTGCTTTATGCATAAGGTAACATTTGAGCCAGATCTTGAAGGAAACCAGAAGTTCCAAATGGCAGTGTGAGAAATGAGATTATTCTAAGAATGAGGGACAACCAAAACAGGATATAACTATTATGATGGATGGGAGAACCAGGAAAGAATAAGATAGTAATAGGTTGTACTTAACAAAGCATATCTAAAAATTTTATTAGTAATAAACAAGTCCTGCAGTCAAAAAAAATCAACCATGCAAATACAAGATATATGGTCGCTTAGCAATTCATATGGAAAAGATGAGTTTCATTTGCCTGCCAGTTTAACAGTAGTATGAAGTATCTCACAGAAAGACTGTGATCATAGGTTACATTAAATGAATATTATTTAGTAAAAGGATGTCATAATTTTTTTATTCCCTGGGCTAGTTACATTACATTGGGAATATTGTGTTGAATTCTGGGTACCACTGTTTAAGGAAGGACATTGACAAATTGTAGCTTTCTCACAGAATGCTGACTTTTGTCAAAGCATTTTGAAATTACATCTTATGAGAAATTAAGAATGTTTTTCTTAAAGAAAAGGAAAAATTCAGGTGATGGAGAGCCTGCTAGTCTTCAAATATTTGAAAAGATATTATTTTAAAGAAAGTTTATATTTATGGTAGAACCTACAGGAACTGATCCAGAGTGAAATCAGCAGAACCAAGAGAACATTATCCACAGAGAGTACAACATTGTGGAACAATTCAATGTGTAATGGCTGGCAGATACAGCCATATTGGAATTGGAAATGACAGTTAACATCATGGAACAAAGAACCCATCCACCTGGCAGGAGGCTGGCACATGCCAAGACAGTTGAGGAGCCTCTATATAAACCCAGACTGGAACAGCCTTAGGGCTCATTTTTCTGGGACTTGGGTGGCAGGAGGTCAGGGCCCCAGGCAGTGGGTAGATTTTGGTTAGGCAGGTAGGGACTATAATTTACTTTCCTAATCAGAATTGTTCACCTCTACCAATAAGGCAATTTAGCCTCAATCATTCTCCAATATTATCCAAGAAGAACAACTGTACTGAACATCTGTAGCAGTTTCTGAGCTGGGCTTGACTCTCAAAGTCTCGCTTGGACTCGGCATCTAGGCCAGACTTTCAACTACAAGGACCTGAAGTCAAGATACATATATTTAACTTAGAGATTAGTCAGAGTTTACTAATTCCCACTCTCTAATTTACCCTTTCCTCCAATTCTTATCCAATAAACCCAGTTAAACCTTAAAGGACTTCAATCAGTAATTCAATTCATAAGTTAATAGCTTACCTTATATGTGTGTGTGTGTGTGACTTAAGTCATCCTTAATTCATTTCACAATCAGATCCAGTAACAAGCTTAGCTAGTCTATCTATTTCAGGATTAAGCTGAAGCTTGAACTAACAAATTGGGATTCAGTGGGTTAAGGTTCACTATACAGTGTCTTTACAACACCTGCTGTTTCTCTGGCTTGACCTGTTTGTTACTAAGGGCCTGTAACTATTGATAAGACTCCATCCTCACATTCAGTGGAGTCTTCTATCAAGGAGCTGCTTGGGATAGTTTCTCTCCTTTGCAATTTCTAAATCTTGGTGCCCTCATATCATTTAAGTAATAGGATCAAATTATTAGCATAACGAATGTAATGGACTTTGCTAATACAAGACAATCCAAAGGGACTTATGAGAAAGAATGCTATCCACATCAAGAGAAGGAACTGTGGGAGTAGAAACACTGAAGAAAAACAAATGACATCATTTGTTTACATGGATATATGATTTGGGATTTTGGTTTTAAAAGATTGCTCTATTGCAGAAAATGAATAAGATGGAAATAGGTATAAGTGATAACATTTGTATAACCCAGTGGAAGTACTTATTGGCTCTGGGAGGGGAGAGAATAGTGGGAAGGGAAAGAAAATGAAATAATGTAAAAAATGAAAAATATTTTAAAAATAAAAAATAATTAAAAAAGGAAAGTTTATATTTACTGTAGCTTGAGAGGGCAGAATTAGAATATGGAATATCTTTTGCTAGTTATAGAGAAGTATGCAGTGAGTAGCCGGTTGGAAAAAACTTCAGTTAATTTTCAACTCTTAAAATTTTATTGTAGTACTTACTGGTTAATAAGAAAAGTGAATCATTAGATATTCACAAAATCCACAACTTTATTTGCTTTATTTTTCAAAATTCAAGAGAATTGAGAAGAAAAAACTGAAAACTATAGAATTTTATCTCCAATATGTAATAGCATAATTAGTGCAGATAAATAGATATTTGTAAAGGCAATTTCTGCTTATCCTTATCTGAAAAATGAGGGGGTTAGATCTTTTTGAAATCCCTTCTATTCTCATAGTTTTGTAGTTTTTAGTATTTTCAGGAAAGTAATTATTTTTTTCTTTAGAAACAGTATCATTCATTAGTGTTATAATAATAAACAGAGCCAGTCAATGAATGTTAATGATAAGAGAGAGGGAGAAAGTCTATATGGAGAGATTCTCTTCTAGCTTTCCCCTCCTGCCGAATATGCACTGCAGGAGACTTCTAGGGGGTATTGACCCGAAACTGGGTGACCTGGATGGTTGTGCCACCCCACAGGAGTTGGGGATGAGGCTTCCCTATAAGAGGAAGTATGGGGGACCCCAATCCAATTCTGAATGAGGGCAGGGTTCATGCAAGCTTCCCCTGAGGTCAGCCAACTTCATAGCAGGTGATCTGATTTGAAGATGGAGGCAGCCGGACCAAACTGTAAATCCCTTCCTCCTCATCTCTCAGGTACTCTGGAACACTATCTGACTAATGAATGGCTTTTATTAATCACAATTCAGGGATTGGGGAAAAGGGTGAAGGGCAGAGGGATTTTGGGGTGCCCTCTTCTCTCTTTCTATGGGGTCCGTCACTTGGGTGGGAAACTTTGGGGTTCCTGCTCCCAAGCGTCTCCCCTCCTCACTTCTCCTTCAGTTTCTATTTCCATCTCCTATTTCTGTCCTTTTCTATAATTGCAAAGTCAAACTGGAAAGGGTCTTTCAGCAAGGTTGGGTAATGGGGGGAGGAGCCTAAGAGATGGCTCCTAAAATGGAGTCTCAAAACTTAGCTGACTCGATTGAAGTATTAATGAGTGAGAAGCAATGGGATACCTTTGACCAGGGAATCAGGGTATCAATATCCAAAGAAAGATCCTTAGGAAGCCCTCAGGAATGGATTCAAGCTTAGATATTCTCCTCCTCCCTCTCTCCAGTCCTCTCCGGAATTCTTCTCCTTCTTCCTCTTCCAGAGCCTCCCAAAATCCTCTCTGGTCCATACCTGTCAGTAACTGTCACCAGTGGCCTTCTTCTGGCTCTTTTTGTCCCATCCTCCATTCTTACAGGGTTTATATTCCTTATAAAGAACTTTAAAAGAAAAAGTCATAGATATGGCAATCTAAATATATAATTAAACTTTTACACAATTGAGAAGCAATTGAGGGAATTACCCCAGTAATAAATTCATTATAATAAGAATAATTCCATGCAAATCAGAATATAATATGCCTATTTTACCTGTTAAAAAGCCAAAAAAAGGTCCAGATAGAAAAGCCCAATATCTATTTGTTCAAGATTTAAGGGCTGTAAATAATCATGTCATAAAAAGACATCCTGTGGTTTCAAACCCAAACACAAATAATTTCCTCTATTCCAGTATAGTCATTTACTTTACAGTAGTGGACTTGTACTCAGCCTTTTTCTTGATTCCTATTCATGAAGATTCCAGAAATATATTTGCTTTTACCTGGAAAGGTTCACATACACATGGACTTGATGGCCTCAGGGGTATGTAGAAAGTTCTACCCTCTTTGAACAAATTTTGAGCCAAGACACAGATAATATAAAATTTAAAAACAGTAAATTAAATGTTGATGATTTGCTCTTAGCCTCACCAAATGCCACAGCATGTCAAGGAGATGCTAAACATTTTCTTTTAGTATTATATAAAAGAGGCCACAAGATCTCTAAGGAAAAGGTTCAGTGGTGTGTCTCAAAAGTAGAGTATTTAGGCTTCATTTTTAACTGCTGGTGCCAGTTATAGTTCTCCTAAGTGCATTGAAAATATTCAAAAATTGAGCGATCCTATCACTAAGAAACAGTTAAGAGCAATCTTAGAACCAACAGGTTTTTGTAGACAATGGATCCCTTACTATGGGGAAATTACTAAACCCCTTATAACACTAACAAGACTTCAGTCCCTGAACCACTTGAATTAGAGCCAGAACACTGATCAGCTCTGTCAAATCTAAAACAGGCTATCCTATCCTGTCTGCCCCTGCTCTAGGCATCCCAGATTACAAACCATTTACTTTGTATGTACATGAGCTGAGAGGGGTAGCTTCAGGTGTTTTAACTCAAACTTTGGGACCTTATCAGCATCAATTGCTTATTATTCAGCCCAGCTGGACCCAGTAGCTTCAGGAGCACCACCATGTCTTAGAGGCGTACCTGCCACAGCTTTATTAGTAACAAAAACTGTTTATCTAGTATTGGGATACCCATTAACAATATTGTGCCCATATGAAGTAGAAGCACTGTTGCTAAGACATAGAACACAGGCATTTTCTGATCAAAGAATTACAAAATATGAAAAAACCTTATTAAATAATGAAAATATTACTTTAAAACGTTGTCCAACTCTTAATGCTGCCAGCTTACTTCCTGATTTACCAGTCTCAGGAGAACCATTACAGAATTATGAAACACTAGTGGCCATGGCTGAAAAGCCTTGATATAATCTCCTGGACACTCTTTTAGACAATCCAGATATAGTTTTATTTACTGTTGATTCTTCTTTTATGAGGGATGGCATATGTTACACTGGAACAGCTGTAGTCATAGAATTTGCCACCGTGTGGTTAGCTTCACTGCCCTCAAATATAAGTGCTCAAGGTGCAGAACTAATAGCCCTAAAACATGTCTGTATAATTGCCAAAGATAACAATACAACAATTTATATAGATTCTAGATATGCATTTGGAATTTGCCATTTAGTGGGTATATTATGGCTTCAAAGAGGATTTTTAACCTCAGCTAGAAAATCTATAGCCAATGCAAAAATTATTAATGAAATTCTTTCTGTTCTCCAGCTACCTGAAGCCCTAGCTGTAATTCACTTCTCTGCCCATACAGGTGGCACTGAGCCTGTCTCTAGGGGAAATGACCGGGAAGATACTGCTGCAAAGCTAGTGGCCATAGAAGGACCTGAATTAATTTTAACATAACAACCACTGATGATTTACATTTATCACCTTTCTATAATGAAAAGGAAATCCAAAAATGGAAGCAAAAATTTAAAGCAAAACTGATTAATGGAGTATGGGTGTCCTCTGAAGGAAAACCCCTGCACCCTTGAACTTTTTATTACCAAATTTGCCAATCTGTTCATAAAAATGGTCATTTTGATACCCAGTGCATTGTGGACTCTGTTAAAAGATTATGGATAGCTCCTGGCATAACTACTATTTGTGCAACCTGCCCTACCTGCCAAGCATATAACCAACATGCCTTTCGTGGCAAAGCTTTTGGTGGGCATCCTTGGCTTACACACCTTTTGAGCACCTGCATATTGATTACATAATAATGTCAAAGGCAGGACAATATAAATTTTGTCTAGTCATAGTGGATCAACTGACCAGGTGGCCAGAAGCATTTCCTACTGCCCAAGTCGCAGCAGCTTTTGTTGCCAAGGTGCTCTTAAAAGAAATCATTCCTCGTTTTGGCCTGCCTGTACATATTGATTTGGACAGGGGAAATCACTTTACTGATTCAGTTTTATCTGACATAGATTCTTGTTTGGGTATAACTCCCAAACTCTATGTTCCATATCACTCCCAGAGCTCAGGCCAAATCAAAAGGATGAATAGAGAACTTAAAACTATGGCTGGCAAATTATGCACTGAGTCACATTTAAAATGGCCTGAAATTCTGCCTCTGGTTCTATTTTATCTTAGAAGCAAGCCCAGGGGAGATTTCACATCTCACCATATGAGGAACTTTTTGGACATCCCCTTATACAGGCTAAGCCTTTTTCTCCTGCATATACTCCCTATTAGAGGGAGATACTTCTGTTGCTTCCTATATACAGGAATTACAGCACAAACTGTGTGAACTCCATGAATCCAGAGCTGCAGTACAAGCAGGACCAATAGATTTTTCACTTCATGACCTGAAACCAGGAGACAAGGTGTATATAAAGAATTTCCAGTTCACTAGAGCAATTCAGCCTTCCTGGGAAGGTCTGTTTAAAATATTGTTAACCACTCCAACAGCTATAAAAATTGCAGAAAAGGACTCTTGGATTCATTGCTCAGATATAGAGAGAGTACCTTCTATTGAAACTGATTGACTGTATCCTATCACAATCATTGGAGATAATAGTCCATAGAAAAGTGGACACTATTTTTGGGACCACATTGAATTCCTGATTTTTTATTTTACTATTGCCTTTTATTTTTCTAATAGAATATTTGATTTTTCCCTTTTTTAAATTTCTTGTACTTAAATTACATATAATCAATATTAATCTTTTTTGATTCTGCAGTAATATACATTTAAAATATATTTGCTATACTATTAATGCATATCCAAAAGCTTTAGACTATGGAAACCTGTCATTTATTGATAAATGTTATGGGACTATGATTAATGTTTATGTTTGATTCTAGGAAATGGAGTAAAAAAGGAGCACAGACTTCATCTGCACAGTGCCATAGAAGCACAGACTTAATTTGAATAGTGCCATGGAGCACAAGGTTAAAAAAAAAAAAAAAAAGACCATACCAATCCAAGTAGGATTGTTGAACTTCTATGCCAATACTAAAGGACTTGAATCTAGTATGAGACTCAAAGTTGTGATGCTTGACATATATTAAGACATAGGATGCTTTGTACTAAACTAACAGTCAAGTACCAAAGGTTGGCCATCATTTGAAGTTAAATCAGACCAGGGAATGACACTTTTCTTTTTACATAAAAATCTGGTCCTCTTTTCTCTCTTATGATATGGCAACTTGCTATAGTCTTGGCTGCCAATGGGTAAATGCAATATTACTGCTTTTTGTCCTACATGTTTATGGGACAGAATTTACTTTAATTGGACCCTAATGCAAGGGCCTGCTATGAATTTATTCTTGTTTACTTAGAAATTTTTATATACATGAATTTTTGATATTTTGATTCTTATTTTGAATTTTTTATTTCTCCCAAAGATTAATTTTCTATTTGTTTTTCTTTTTATGTTTTTGGTTTTTCTTTTGATAATTGACTCATACATCCCATAACTCAATAATATATTCTGAGCTGATCTGGGTATTAGTCAACAC
Source organism: Gracilinanus agilis (assembly GCF_016433145.1). NCBI lineage: Eukaryota > Metazoa > Chordata > Mammalia > Didelphimorphia > Didelphidae > Gracilinanus > Gracilinanus agilis. The sequence goes on from NC_058133.1 coordinate 381,563,955, forward strand.
CCTCTTCAGGGGGGATTGTATTTTCATAAAATTCCAAGATTTAAAATTTTGTTTGAGAAAATTTTCAAGAAAAGAAGCCTGCTAATGCTTCGAATCCAGAAGATGAGCCATTCAGAGAAAGAGGCCTGCAGAAACCCACACTGAATCAACATGATCCAGAATGAACTTTGGGGTGCAATTGATTGAACTTAAGGGGCTTGAACACAATTATTTTGAATTGTAAACTGTTATTCCAAGGGGGATTGCCTAGCAAAACATTGGTTTTGATCTCTCTTTTCTCTTCCCCTCTTATCTAACTATTGTAGTTAGAAGATTTTTAGGAGTACAAGATGATTACTTCAAATGATCAACTGGGGAGATGAGTCTCCCAAATGATCACAGTGGGGATTGTGATAATGAGATGAAATCTACCTTGCCCATTCTCAAATCTAATCACCAAAAATGTAAACAATTCCACTTAATTCACAAGTTGGGAGGCCTGTGACCCAGGTATGCTAGAGTGCATGATGAATCAGAATTTACTGACTGCCTCCTGGGCAGTCCTAAGAAAAGTATCTATTGTGATTGGACACATCAACTAAGAGGAAGGCACAGGAAGTGACGCAAAAGAAGCCCCTTTAAAAGAGAGTGACAACTTCCTGTAGCCCTCTTGTTTGTATTTTGGACCTGAAGGAGCTCTTCTTGTTCCTGACTTGGACCTGGAGAAGAGCTGGACCTGGGTCCCTGAGACCTGAGTAAGAGCAGTTTCTTTAGAACTACACATAGTGAGTATAAAGACTAAATCTTCCTGGACTTCTCTAAAGAAACTGCTCTTTCAAAAGAGATTCTGTGACTGAAGCTTCTGCTTCATTCATCTCTGGCCCTCTGGGGCCCTCCAGCCCTCTGGCTCAAAGGCTGAGCCCTTTTTTGAGGACTAATTAGATCTGTCTGGGTTAAATTGAGCAAATCACTTAAGAGTGTTAGATTACTTATCCTATCCTATCCTCTCTCTGATTTTCTTATTTTCTCTTCCTCTTTTTATTTGTAAATAAATTTCCATAAAAGTCATTTTTATTAGAGGTTATTTTTTAATTGGAGATTGACAATTATTCAATTCCCTGGCGACCAAACCTTTTAATATTCACCCAACCAAAACCCCTTTTTGCCCCCTACACAATCTCAATCTATAATTAAAATTCTACACCTTAAAAATATTAAAATTATATTCAAAACATTACAAAATCTGTATAAATTTCCTGTGACCATGATTACACAAGGGATCTCATTGTACTATAGAGTATACACAAATGGAATTCTATAAATTTAATAAAATCCAGCATATTACTTATAATTATTAATTATTATTAAAGTTTAGGAGGGCTTTAGGGGAATAATACATTTAAAAAATTTTGTCTAAGGAAGTTTAAGTTAATGCCTATTTCTTAAATTTCATGGTTGGAAGCAAAATTTTGTGAACTTGAAGTTGCTCTCAAAGTGACAAATTTGAATAATTCTCCTTTTGCTGGTAACAGTTCCTACTATGTAAACTTGGATAAGTCACTTGGCCTTTTTGTAATGGGCTTCATAACTTTTCATGATTTTCCCAACTAACTACAGTGGTTCTGAACTGGGCTGCATTAAGAATGGCTGGGCTGCAGAAATATGGTCAAGGAACTGTCACAATGGACTCCTTACAGTATTTTGAATGGGATGAAATGTGGTAAAGTGTACAGAATGAGGCTAAATTGTCTTTCCCTAGGTGATGGAAGAAGATGAATGGGATAAAGGTTAAGAGTGAAAGGAATATTGGAGAAGAGAGTTCAGATTCAGAATCTTTTTTCCTTTTTCACTCTGGCTTTCAGGTGCTTGGATAAGTTTTCCATTTTGTCATTTATGTTTGGAAATTTTTATAAATATGAGCCAAAATTAAGGCTGATCACTTATTTCCCCTGATCCTCATACTTTATTCAGGAAACTAGCTGCAGCTATTCCCCATCTTACGAAAGCAATGCCACCAGTAGTCATAAATCATTATTTCTAATTCTTTATTATGAGAAGTTCTTTTGTTGGCATAATCTCAGTTCTTTTGGAAAGTATAAAAGAAAGAACTATATAAAGTTCCTTTAAAGCGTCTTTTATTTATATGTAGACTTGTTCTAACATGATTCTGACTAGCCTAATGTGTTACTTAGACTGCTAGAATGAAATTTAGGTGTGAATTGTATTAAATTGTCATTTTGAAGCTGTTAAAGGTGAGAACATGTTCTTCTGTGAATTGAGCATATTTACCCACATATTTAGGCAAATTATTTAGGAGCTGAAAAGTAATGGTTTCTGAAGTAAATTCCTTTTTCATTAGCTATTTAGGATTTTATGTTTTTAGTGTATCATATTAACAATTTTTGGTAAAGTTATGGGATTTAATGACGGGGATTGAGAAGATAATTAGGAGAAAATTTCACTGAAGTTAAAAGTAAGAATGGACAAGTTGTTATAAAATGTTGAAAAACATTAGGTTCTTTTGGGTACAATATGGGTTCAGTTTTAAAATATTTTTTCCTATGTATAAATTAAAGACAAATAACATTCAGAAAATATCTCTACTATATTTATGGGCCTTTTTAAAGGACTTGGAAAAGTAAAGAAATAACATAGATTCCTTTATGTAGTTTTAGTTCTCATTTCTCCACTATAGTGAATATTAGAAGGAATAGCATTTGCCTTTCTTCTTCAGGTTCTCATTTCATTCTCTATTTGAGGTATATTGAAGTCTATTATACATTGAAGTAGATCTTGATAAAAGAATTAGGCTGTTTCCCATTATTCTTTCTCTTCTCAGTTGTTTCCACATAGTTTCAGGGAATATGCATATTTACCAAGGACAGTTTTAGGTGAATTTTTAATGATTTTAGCAGACTGGAATATTAAACCTATTTTTATATTGCTTTCTTTATAAATAAAATTTAACTGTTTTGCTAGTAGCTGGATGTGACTTTAGAGACTGTCTAGAACTATGTGCTCATTTTGCATATGACAAAACCGAAGCCCAGAGAAGTGAAGGGACTTGCACATGGTCACACGTGCTACTGTGATTAGGGCCAGGAGGCCAACTGAGGTTTTCTTGACTATAAATCTGGTACTCTTTCCAATAGACCATGGATTTCTATGTTCTAAAACGGTATTGGTACAATGGAAAGAACTCTAGGCTAGAAGTCATATAACCCAGGTATGACTCCTAGATGGAATAATATGGCGCATCACTTAACTTTTCTAAATGTCAGTTTCTCATTTGTAAAATGAAGGGATTGAACTTGACTTCCAAGAATCCTTCTAGCTCTAGGCTCTATAGCTGTGATGGCAAACCTATGGAATGCATGCCAAAGATGGCACACAGAGACTCTGAATAGGTGCAGGCACCTGGCTTGGTTGGCTGGGAGTCTGGTGTGCCCCCACAATGCAGGGGTGGGTGGAGCACTGCACTCAACCAGGGGGTGGGGAACAGACACAGTGGGGGGTGGGGCATGATAGGGTCCCTAAAAAGTTCCAAAAAATTTGCCATCACTGCTCGATGACTTAATTTTTTTATTTCTTAAAATTTTTTTAATAGAAACTTTTTTCCATGGTTACATGATTCATATTCTTTCTCTTCCCTCCACCCCCACTCCCCCATAGCCGACATGTATTTCCACTGGGTTTTACATGTGTCATCGATCAAGACTATTTCCATATTATTGATAGTTACACTGGGGTGGTTATTTAGAGTCTACATCCCCAATCATGTCTGCCTCAACCCATGTGTTCAAGCAGTTGTTTTTCTTCTGTGTTTCTACTCCCACAGTTCTTTCTCTGGATGTGGATAGTGTTCTTTTTCATAAATTCCTCAGAATTGTCCTGGGTCATTGTATTGCTGCTAGTACAGAAGTCCATTACATTCAATTTTTACCACAGTTTTATCATTCTCTGTGTATAATATTCTTCTGGTTCTGCTCCTTTCACTCAGCATCAATTCCTGGAGGTCTTTCCAGTTTACATGGAATTCCTCCAGTTCATTATTCCATTGAGCACAATAGTATTCCATCACCAGCATATACTACAATTTGTTCAGCCATTCCCCAATTGAAGGGTATCTGCTAATTTTCCAGTTTTTTGCCACTACAAAGAGTGCAGCTATAAATATTTTTGTACTAGTCTTTTTCCTTATGATTTCTTTGGAGTATAAACCCATCAGTGGTATGGCTGCATCAAAGGGTAGACAGACTTTTAGCGCCCTTTGGACATAGTTTCAAATTGCCATCCAGAATGGTTGGATCAATTCACAACTCCCTTATTATTCAACATTGTACTAGAAACACTAGTTCTATTACTATTAGTAATATTACTATTACTACTACTAAACTATTAGTAACACTAATAACAGTAATTAGAGAAGAAAAAGAAATTAAAGGTATTAAACTAGACAATGAGGAGAACAAACTATCACTCTTTGCAGATGATATGATAGTCTACTTAAAAAATCCTAGAGAATCAACTAAAAAGCTAGTGAAAATAATCAACTTTAGCAAAGTTGTAGGATACAAAAGAAATACACATAAATCATCAGCATTTCTATAATTTCCATCACATCTCAGCAGCAAAAGTTAGAAAGAGAAATGCCATTTAAAATGACACTAGACAATATAAAATACTTAGGAATCTACCAAAACAAACACAGGAATTATAGGAACACAACTACAAAACACTTTTCAAACAATTAAAACTAGATCTAAACAATTGGAAAAACATTGATTGCGCATGGGTAGGACAAGCTAACATAATAAAAATGACCATTCTACCAAAATTAATTTACTTATTTAGTGCCATACCTATCAAACTACCAAGAAACTTCTTTACTGAATTAGAAAAAAAACTATAACAAAGTTCATTTGGAATAACAAAAGATCAAGAATATCAAGGGAAATAATGAAAAAAACATGAAGGAAGGTGGCCTAGCAGAACTAGATTTTAAACTATACTATAAAGCAGTGGTCATCAAAACAATATGGTACCGGTGAAGAGACAGAAGGGAGAATCAGTGGAATAGATTTGGGGAAAGTGACCTCAGCAAGACAGTCTATGATAAACCGAAAGAGCCCAACTTTGGGGACAAAAAGCCGCTATTTGACAAAAAATGCTGGGAAAATTGGAAAACAGTGTGGGAGAGATTAGGTTTAGATTAACATCTCATACCCTACACCAAGATAAATTCAGAATGGGTGAATGCCATGCATATAAAGAAGTAAACTATAAGTAAATTAGGCAAACACAGAATAGTATCCTTGTCAGATCTCTGGGAAAGGAAAGAGTTTAAAACCAAGCAAGAGTTAGAAAAAATTACAAAATGTAAAATAAATAATTTTGATTACATTAAATTAAAATTTTTTTTTGTATAAACAAAACCAATGCAACCAAAATTAGAAGGGAATCAACAAATTGGGGAAAATATAACAAAAATGCTCTATGACTTTAAATGGCACTTGCAATCTTAAGAAGTACATATAAATTTAAAGTTAAAAAATGATTTTAAGAAAGTTTTAGATAAATTCATGGATGAGAAATCCCACAAGAGTTGAGAGAAATTAGAGAAAATTAAAGTATATCCATAATGTTTGAGGAATAATAATAGATTTTTCACCATCAAATGAACAAGAGAAATGTAAGAGCACAGGGAATAACTGCCTCCCTGTACCCCCAGCCTCTTCTTCCACTGTGCTTCTCCAGTACCAGGTTTTTCAGCCCTGTTTTTCAGTTTTTCAGATATAAGACATGAACCAGGAGAGAAGCTGAACTCACTGAACTCTCTTTTAAAGGGGCTTCTTTTGCATCACTTCTTGCACCTTCCTCTTAGTTTATGTGTCTCATCACAATAGATGCTTTTCTTAGGACTGCCCAGGAGGCTGTCAGTAAATTTTGGTTGTCATTTACTCTAGCACACGTGGGTCACAGACCTCCCAACTTGTGAATTAAGTGGGGATATTCTCACCTTGGTGATTAGATTAAGGGGCAGGGCAGATTTAATTTCATTATCACAAAGTTTACCTAGACCCATGATGACAAACCTATGGCACACATGCCTAAAAGGATAGGCAGAGCCCTCCCTGTGGGCACACTTGCAGTTGCCTGCCAGAGTTAGTTACTAAAAAGCCAGACGGACTCAGGTTAGAGTTGTTCCCTTCCCCCTCTCCATGTACCTGAGGACATTCCTCACTCTCCCTATCCCTTTGCTCAACAGTCTATTGGGAGTGCTTCTTCCCTCCTCTGTCGGGGATAGGAAGTGAGAGGTAGGGGCATGGGGTGCAGCGCTCTGTCCCTAAAAGGTCAGTCGTCATTGACCTAGGGCATGTTTCACTATTAGATATAGAATCCAGGCTGTTTAGTTTTTGAGCTTGACCCAGTGTCCTGCTTTATCCACTTTCATGGTCATTCTGCAAAATCAAGATATTTTTCTACCAGGATGATAGCTTGAGCAATAATTGAACAGAATTTCTAGCCCCTTTCTGCTTTACTGTAGCTCGTAGAAAATGGAATGAAGGCATATTGAATATCAGCTCTCTCTAAAATTATTGCATTGAAGATCCTTTGCTTAAGTTGGTGAGCTTTTTTAATTGCCAAATTGTGCTGTTGAAAAATGGTTAATGTATATGCTATGCATATTTTTCATGGGTTCTCAGTTTTATTAGGAAGGAAATTCTTAAAAACATATATATATATATATTCTTTCATTATTTACTTTAGTTTTGCTTCCCAGCTATCTCACCATGCAACTGCATTTTTTTAAAAACAGCAATCTTTTATCATCTGATTAAACTTTGCAGAACCTCTTTTATTTTAAACTCATGTTTTCCTTTTTCCTGGCACTCATCCATAGTTAGTGTTCTTTTTAATTCTTTTCGTCTTAATCCGCTAAAATAATTTACCACCTTCTGTTCTTTTATATCCCTTATTTGGCCTTTTTTCAGTTTCTGAGTCACAGAACTTCATGAATAACATTGGGCTTTACTTTGGGACACATTTCATTGTGCCATTTTTACAATCCTACTGCCCTATGACTATTTTCCCTGTGAAGACTGACTTCCCATAAGTACTAGAAGAGATCATTCTTAGTAAACAAGTTGGTGGACTTTTTGGGAAAATATTTTAAATATCAGGAAAATGTTTCTGAATGTGGAGAGTAGGCAATTGTTTATCAAATGATTCTGAACATCTTGTAAGGATAACATTTCAGATCAGTATGTAGTAAATCATAAAGTTGAAGGAATTTTTTTGGCTTTCATAAGGGTTGGTTTTGAAATTTCAATTGACTGAATTTATCCTTATTGTTGATATATAGTAATCCAGTCTCATTGAACATGATTGGATTGACACTTTTGTTTAAAATGTTCTCATTGTCACAGTTTAAAAATTAAGCAGATATAAAATAATTTGGATAGTTTGCAAAAAGAAAGACTGGACATTTATCTAGGATCTATATAAAAATATACATCATTAGCCAGTAACTGCTTAATATTCATATAGTTGTAATTATTGAGTTCAACAAACATTTAAGTACTTGCTATGTGCAGAGTCAATACAAAGGTCAGTAGGTGCTGTCAGCACAAAGATATAAAATTACTGGCTCTCAAATTCTTTCATCTTTAAGTGTAGGAGTTTGGGTGACCTCTAAAGTTCTTTTATGTTCTAAACTTTTATAAGTTTAGTGTCTTTTAGCAATCATTTTTTAAGAATTATTGTATTAATATAGAAGCAAAAATTGTGTAGGATCTTTATCCTCATAGAACTTAGTCTTCTGTATCATTTCAGGGTTTATGGTACAACAACAGTACTGGAGCAAATGAAGACATGAATTATATTCCTGTCTCTGCCACTTAATTAGGTGTATGATTGACTGAATCACTTACGTGTGGATTCTGAGTAATTTGGAAGATGGAGCTACTAATTATAGGAATGCTTGTGGGGAATCACAAAATAATGCACATGAAAACACTTTGAAAACTAAAGCAGTATCCATATGTAATATGCTATTTATTTCAGCACTTAATTTACTTTTTAAGTACTTATAGATGAAATTTTCTCTTTTTAAGGTACATTTGAACTGTTTACTATTTCTTCAACGATTAGCAGAAGAGACCAGGATGCAAGCTTTTCAGAACAAGAGTAAGATAATTAAGGAAAAGCATATTTGTCCTGCAGCAAAGGTAACTAGATAAACTGACTTTCTTTCCTTGGACACTAAGAGCATGGAATAAGTCAACTATATCCCTGTTTCCTTCTTTTTGATAGAGTCACAGAATATTATTGAATTTAAATCAAAGGTATAATAATTAGATTTTACATATGCATATACTATTGTCCTAGGTGAGGAAATTAAGAAATACCTATAAAATTAAAAAATAAACTGCCTTCATAGTATTTTAGTTGAAAAAAACTTAAGATTTTTTTTTTGGTCATTTCTGTTCCAGCAGCACTTTGACATAGCAAAATTATACACTTATAAAGTATAACTGAATATCTTAAAAAAAATTTTTTTTTAAATCCTTACCTTCCATCTTAGCATCAATACTGGGTATTGGTTCTAAGGTAGAAGAGTATTAGGGCTAGGCAATGGGGGTTAAGTGATTTGCCCAGGGTCACACAGCTGGGAAGTGTCTGAGGTCAAATTTGAACCTAGGACCTCCCATTTCTGGGACTGACTCTCAGAGAATCCACTGAGCCACCGAGCTGCCCCCTGAATATCTTCTTCTTGACCATGCCAAATATTTAAAAATATTTACTTCATTTTCTAACTGGAAATTGAGGTAATATTTGGGTAAACTTATAAAGTACTTTTATATGGCTCAGAGAGGCTACTTCTTCCTAATTTCATTTTAAAATAATATTCCTATCTAATTAGATTCTCTAAGCCTAGTTTCATTTAATGTTTTAGTGAAGGTGAAATAAATAGAATGTGTCCAGATTTTTTTTTTTAATCAAAGGTACTTGAACATTTTAGGACATAAAGATAGGAAGCAGGGTTTTAATAGCTTCAAGGTTTGTTTTTTTCCTCTTTTAATTGAAAACAGAGACTGTAATTTAAAATATTTGTAACTCAGTTATGCAATAGCTTATTTGTTTTTCCTGACAAGTTGTATAAAAATTAAAATTTTAAAATTTATTATGAATAAATTTATTTGTTATGAATTAAATACTTAATGCATAGGAGAACCTTTAAGTAAACCTATCTGAATACTTTTATAATTGAAGACTCTTTTTGAAATGCAAATAATTGCAATTTACAGCAGTTTTGTAAATTAAAAATTTTGCTTGAGATTTGTTGTGTGTATATGCCCCGTTTATAGAATTCAAGAGGCTTTTAGATGAAAACTGCTCTTATTGTTATTGTTGGCCTAAGGTTTACACATTAAAGAAATAATATTTTTCTTTTCTTTTTTGACAGGTGATTTTAAAGAAGAGTAGGGGTTAAAGACTAAAGACCGTGTTTTTTGAACTGTATAATATTATTTTGTTAAGTCTTAATAAAGAAGTGCTTTTTGACAACTTTTAAAAATATGGGACATTAACTTCATAGGCTTGGCAAGCTTTTATATATGCTGTTGTTGAATTTGTAACCTAGGTAAATTTCATCTTAAAGTAAAATGATAAATAGAGCATAGCTGTTTTTCCATAATTGTCATGTAAGCTTTTCATTATGTTTGTGGTCTTTTTGTTGTAATCTGAAAAACACAGTATTACTAAAGTAGTTAGAATAAAGGTCTTTAATTGACCTGAATGACTGAATGCAGTGTGCTCATTTAAACTTTTGGAGAGAGGGAAGGGATTGTGGCCTACCACTCACTTGGGAATATCACTAGCCATGGTTTAAAATGGCTAGGAGAGGCCTAGATGCAGTAGCCAAAGGCTAAGGACCTTGGAAAAGCCCCAAGTTACAAAAGGAGAAACTAAAAAAGGGTTCTTCTAAGACTTGATTATATCTGCTATCTAAAGTGATCAACAGGTGCTTGGGGGTTTATGGTTTTGTCTGGGAACAAGGGTCAGTAAGGAGGTTTCTTGAAGATATACTATCAGGAACATGGGTCAATTTGTGGGTTTTACAAAACCAGGTTGTCAATAGTGATGTCAGGCACACAAATATGCACATAAAAATACTTTAAAAAGACTGTTCAACCTGATACTTTTACAAGGGCTCATTTTTTTTTTCAGGAAGCCTGTAAAAGCATTTTGGGTAACAAGTACACATTGGGTAGAATGCTGTTTCACCCCACTAAATACTCGGATGACCCAAAGGCTTTAGGAACCCCAATTTAAAAAGCATATAAAATGGTTCACAATAGAATTCTCTATAACCCTATAAACAACCAATAGAATTCTCCCTCTTCTGTGAACCCTGTTTTCTACCATGGTCTCAAAACCCTTCTGACTCAGCATCACCCTGGTTTAGATTTACCTTGAAAAGAAACTGAATTTGGACTTCATAGTGGTACAGTGTGTATGCTTGACTCTTATGGGGCCCTCAACACTTATAGAGTGACTGTTTGATTTGCTTCCTCTGGAAGATTTGAAAGTTGATAGACAGACAACTCCATTCTGTCAGATCTTCACTGTCCAAATAGTTCATTTTAATAATGAGGAGTGGCAAGATTCAGATCCCTTGTTAATCTGTGTTATGGTTGTATTTACTATTCCTCCAACTGTAGGGACTGCATGGGTGATGTTATTCTTTCTCCTAAAAGTGTGATGGTTAGGAACTTCTCTATAACCTTGATACTCTTAAGGTAGTGATTAAGACTGGTACAGCTGAGAACCTGTGATTTTATAGGAACATGAATTTGGAACAAGAATGGATTTTAGAGATCATCAATTTATACCTTTTTTCTTCCCCTCAGACCTCTTTCCTACAATTTACAAAAGAGGAAAAAAATTGAGAGAATAAAATGACAGATTTTACTGGCTTTTAAGTCCAATGATCTGTTCAATGTATCGCCTAGTTGCCTCAGTGTCATTAGTGTGGAAACATATTCTTCTACTGTAGTCAGGCAGTTCTTGTGTAATTGTCTTTCTTGTCTGGGACATGGAAAAATTAAGTGACCTGCCTCTGGTACATTGTTGAATGTATCAGAGGTGGGACATGAACCCATGTCTTTCTAATGTCAATGCTTATCTTCTAACCTATATGCTTTGCTTCCTCTTGCAATCTATGATGAAGTAAATGAAATTATTTTTCAAAACAGATCTCTGAAAGTTCTATCAAAGAAACAAAAAATGCCAATATAACCAAATTCAGTGATTACTTACCTAGAAAATATGAAAATATTTTAGTATGTACTGTAAGATTAGTTTTAATTAAATTCTTTCCACAACTTGTTCCACAGCTATTTAGCCACTGAAAATCTCTCGATATTCCAGCTTAGAACAGTACAAATAAAGAGATAATAGTAGATATCAACCCAACCCTATGCCTTCATCGTATCACTGACTATTCCTCTTTTGCATTTTCTTTGGCAGTATACCAAAAAGATGTTGGGGTCACAATCTAAATTGTAATATAAATGAATCAAAAAATCTCAATTTTGTTTTATAGTCAACTTTTCAGGAATATAGTATCCATTATAAAGTAACTGGAATATATTCCTGCTGCAACTGGGAAAACCAAAAATTTCCTTGGGAATGGAACCAATGTTTTGGGATTAGTGGAGTAGCAGAGTAAATTGAAGGAAACATATTTACCAGGCTATTGCTTGTCGTACTTTAATAAAATCCATATCTGGAATTTTTAAGAGGAAGCTCTTTTTTTAATGAATGGGTTCAACATTTTCTGAGCATTTGTTTTTAAGACCTAGAATTAATACTTAATTAAAATTTCTGATAACTATAACCAAAGGAAATAGCTATGTTAGCAACATAAGACATAGATTCTAGGAAGAAATAAAGGTTGTTGGGAATTAAAAGTTGCAGTTATATAAATATGAGGATTTGTCATACTTAAGTTAAAATTCTCCTGCAAAATATTGGAATGCAGATATACCATGAGGTAGTGAGACTGGTTATTAGAAGTTGCAGGCAAGGAGAGAATCAGAATTGGAAGATAATTATAAAATCACTGAATTTTAACCTATCCCCAAACAAGAATGTTCTCTACCATGTATGGAAAAGGTAGTCATCAAGTCTTTGTTTTAAGTCATTCCACTTATATTTAGCGCTACTTATGAGGAAGAAAATTACCTTCTCCCCTTAATTCAGACCTAGATCTGTTTATTAATTTTGCAGATATTAAGAACCACAAACAATTATTATTTGCAAAGCACTTTGTTCTCTCAACCATAGCTCCAAATTCTACTCCCTGGATCCAGTCATAAGAAGTCTTAATTTTTCTTCCACATGATAGATTTTCAGAAGCTTGAAGTTTATCTGTGACTGAATTTATTAAAGACACCCAGCTAATCTCTTCCTACCTGCCTGTTTATCTTGCACTTCAGATCCTTGACAGTCACTAGTTTTGTTATTGTAGTGTTCTATTCTCTCCAGACCAAAGATTTTTTCCTTTGCAGAGAAACATGCAAAAACCCCAACTGAATGGTTTTGTCTTCTCTCCATTGATTTAGCTCTGTCCCCATTACCCATGACAGAAGCCCTTATACCTTATTTGAATCTATGTTCTTTGATGTAGCTTAAAAACAATCCTTTTTGTTGCTCTTAGCATTTTGGACCTTACCTTCCTCATTCTGAACTTTAATATTCCTAAAACTTCTGGCTGGACTATACTATGCTTGGAGTATTAGTCTTACATTAACTTCCCTTATTTTGATGATTTCACTCCATATCCTCCTTGATCTTTTTATACTGCAGCCCCTTTTCTTTTGTTATGTCCTCTTCAAGAGGACTTTCCTGATTCTTTGGTTGTTTGTATCTGTATTTTGTATATATCCTGTATATTGGGTGAACAGATTGAATCTGCCAATAAAATAATTTTGGGAGCAGGGGCTATCTCACTTTTTTCCTTTTATCTATAGTGCGAAGCACAATTCCTGGTTTTGATGACCAATGACCTGATCAAATCCCCAAAAGTTAGCCTTCAAGGATCTTAAGTATTATCTCAAGGGGAAGGATAACAAAGAGAAGAAAATTTATGCAGAAGGAAGAAAGCCCAGGACTATCTAGGGACCTTTGTGATAATGTTTTACTTTCTTAGCTTAAAGACTTTTTCAGACCTTTCACAGTTGTACTAAATCTCACTCAACCACTCAAATACTACAATATTACATCAGCTAGTCTTCATAGCATTGAGTTTACTGCCACTAAAATTCCATATTTAAATGGCTTGGGATTAATTTTATCCTCCAAGCTGGGCTTCTGTTCTAAACCTTTCATGCTCACTCTATCACTCAAAACTAAGGCTTAATGCTCCTTTTTGCTGGTTGCATCAAATATCCATTATATAAAGCTTGTCTCAGTTTCATTTAGCTTATAGAAATAGTATAATTTCAAGATAGAATCAGACTTGAAATTAAGTTTAAAAGTGATAAAGGATTGTATTAAAACAGTGGATTTATCCTCATTGCAAGAGACACAAATGTGTTATACTTCCAATGAAGTCAATTATTTGTACTCATACTTCACAAATGCTTACTTTTTGAAGTGAACTAGTAGTCATTTTTCAGTGTTTTAAATATTGTTAATTATCTAAGGTCATCTTGTAAATTGAGGCATGAATTATTTTAAAATAATTGAAATACTGCATAATTATGATTACTATTTTCTCTGTTAGCACAGGTCTTTCTGAGTAATTCAACTTAAAAAAAATCAAAACATCATTTTGCTTATAGGATACTATGGACATGCTTATAGTTTTTGAGATGATAAAAATATATCATGCACAAATAGTTGTATCAGTATGTTCTTTCATTGATGTAATTTATTTAGCAGTTACTAATTTAGCAATTACTAAAAAAACTGATTGTGCAAAGTACTGATTTGGAAGTACATAAAAGAATGAAAAAAACATCATCCTTGTCCTCAAGAAATTTACAGTCTATTTGATTATTCTACATTTTTTCCATGAAATGGTCTAGATGCAAAGTAAAATAAAAACTAATATAGAAGAAATGAGTTAGCTATTGAGATAAATAGTAAAGAAATATTCTGTGTGCCATGGAATTTATGCAGAAAGACTTTAAAATAATAAATTCATGCCTATTCTGCTAAAGGCATTAATGTTAGGTACTGGGGATTTAAAGATGACATAGTCCCTGTGCTCATCCTAATAGATTGTGGGAAATATATCCAAATAAACAAAATAATTTGAAGAGGGAAAGAATACAAATAAAGTGGGGGTGGAATCAGGGAAGGATTTGAGGAAGAGGTAACCCCTGGACTGAACCTTAAGAGAGGAAGCATAGTATATCAAAAAGATGTTTGAATTTTTAGTCAGTGGATCTAGGTTTCAAAATCCCAGCTTTTGTCAATTTTTACCTATTTGACCTTAAGGCAACCTCTCTGGACCTCAGTTTCCTTATATGCAAAATGTAGGCTTGAAACAGTTCCTTCCCTAAAGATGCTCACATTCTATTTGGGACAACAATATGTATATAGCAAATTCAAAATAAGATAATCTTTAGAGCATACTGCCTGGTATAAAGATCAGATTCATTAAGAGAACATTGAGATGGCTGTGGATAAAATGCTGAAAGTCAAGAAGACAGGTTTAATGGCTTGGATATTTAAAAGTTGCAGACATGGGCAAGTCACTACTCTCAAGGCCTCAGTTTCTTCATCTGCAAAATGAAGATAATGGGAACACGTACCTCACAGAGTTGCTGTGAAGATCAAATAAGATAATTTATGTAAAGTGCTTTGAAACAGGATTCCAGAGGAAATGATGGAATGATAAAGGGAGTAAAATAGAATCACAGGAGGGAGGGGACCGACATGGATGGGTATAAGAAAGTATGCTATGGTGGCCAGAGAAGAGAATTTTGTGCTAGGGAATTTAGGACTCAGAATCAAAGTAGTTTGTCGAGCCTTTCCCAGGGTCAGTGGGAATGTTAACCAATTCCTTGGCAAGAGTTGCAAAACTAGGGGTAGGTGTGGGATATGTAGATAGGTAGATCGTATCCCTGGTTCTTTCCTGATGGGCATGAATATGGTCAGAAGAGTTCTGAGCCTCAACCTGGTCAGTTCTGCCTCAGGACTCACTTCAGAGTTGTGTAGATTACTTTTTTCAGGTGAAGGGGGAACAAGGAGGATGATTGATATGAAGGGTCTAATAGCATTCCTTCAGTTCATGGAATCTTTTCCCTTATTAAAAGATGTATCTTTGACAAAGCAGCATTTCTATAAGTTAGGCTAATGTACCACAGTGTTACCAATTCCTTCTCATGAGGAAGTGGAGCCCCAAGGATATTTACTTCAATTAGATTTCATGTTAAGGCTGAAAGACTAAAATGGCTATCATCAGAGTATTGTATTTAAGGCACAATGATGAGACAAATTGACATTTTTACTTTTCAGTTCCCATTTTTCTTTATGTAACTAACTGCAGTGTAGAGGCAATAGGCTAGGATGCACTGCATGAACTTTTTGTTCAGGACCCAATTGGGCATGAGCTGGGTTCAGTGCTTGGGGAACCTAACCTCTAATGAAAGAGGCTGTATATATATTTTTTCTATTTGTCTCTTTATGTACCTGCCTTGGAGTCTGGGGGAAAGTTAAAGTTTTAATTCATCTTATCTAGAATCTCTCCAAAAGGGGAGTAGAAAGATACTCAGTTTATGATATAAATCATGTATGGAAAGATAAGTGAACATTGACAAAAGAATTAAAAATAATACCGTAACATAAATACTGTGACACTTCTCTGAGACATCTGTATATAAGTCCATCAAGACATAAAGCAGTTTATGGGACTCCTAAATCAGGATTTCATATGTCACCTCATTTCTGCACTGTCCAAACAGCTCTCTCCCAGGTCCAAGTCATCTGGCTAGTGAAACCTGTGCTTGGACATCTCTTTTAGTTATCATCCTAACTACTTCAGAAACTTCTCTGCCAGTTGGCTCTAAGGGACTCAGGATCTCTGACCCCCAAGCCTGGATGCATTTATCATAGGGTCATTTTTTGCTCAAATTTGTTCTGGGAAGAAAACAGTGAAAAGAGCAGCTAGGAATCGGAGATCCAGGATCAGGCTTCCCCAAATCAACTCATATGCTTTAGGGGCCAAATATATTTAGTTCTCCTTTTCTGCTGTGGTGAAGGAAGGGGGCAAGGAAGCCTTTCTTGTTATGGGAAGTCCAGGGAGAGTACTACTTCCTTTAAAATGTAGAGACAGAGAGGAAGAGAAAGAACCTGATTCAGTTTCTCCTTTAAAATGTTTTAGATTCTCCCGCCACTGCTGTCATGGGGTAGGGGACCAATAAGGGGATTGCTTCTCCATTCCAAGGTCTCAGCATTGAGTCAGCATGCGTAATCAGCCAGAAGGCTTTGTATATTATCCTCTTAACGCTCATCAATCATTAAAAGCCTTTGTTATTACAATATTATTATAAATATTTAGCAAGATTGTATTTTAGAAATTTTTCTAATGACACCTTCAGGCAGCACCTTAGATTACCTGATCAGCTTCTTATCACATCTTAATTAGTTCAGTGGATCTGTCCTCTCAATCCATCCATGTCATTTCATGTTATGGGATTTTTATAGATTAATGGGATTTAGAACTAGAAAGAACTTTAGAGATCATCTAATTCAACTGTCATTTTAATGTAGCTCTCCCCTTCTTGTACTCAAAGGTCAGCTCTTCCTTTTTTTTTTTTTTTTTTTTTTTTAAACCCTTGTACTTCGGTGTATTGTCTCATAGGTGGAAGATTGGTAAGGGTGGGCAATGGGGGTCAAGTGACTTGCCCAGGGTCACACAGCTGGGAAGTGGCTGAGACCGGGTTTGAATCTAGGACCTCCTGTCTCTAGGCCTGACTCTCACTCCACTGAGCTACCCAGCTGCCCCAAGGTCAGCTCTTCCAAAGGATGACTACCTCAGGTTCCAGGTACCCCCTAAAACTACAGTTCTCAAGTCTACAGTAAGGCATTTCCTTTCAGTCTTCATCCAGTTGACATAATTAGTTCAACGTAAAGACATTTATTGAAATTATTTAGTATAGACTGTAGTAACAAAACAATGACTCACTTTTACGCTATAGACCTGGGATGCACTTTTCCACAGATAACATGGTCACTAGAAAGAGTGGAAACAGTATAACATTCACAAATGGAGATGCACACACATGAGGGATATGTGGCAGGGTAAGTCACACTTTTTGGAGGCATCTAGATGGCATGGCGGATAGAGTGCTGAGCCTGGAAGTCAGGAAGACCAGAGTTCAAATTCATCCTCTAGACCCTTACCTGCTGTGTGAACCTGGGCAAGTCCCTTAATCCCTGTTTACCTCAATCCACTAGAGAAGGAAATGGCAAACCACTCCAGTTTCTTTGCCAGGAAAATCTCATGAACCATGTTCAGGTGCTATGTTCCACAGGGTCACAGAGAGCTGAAAGATGGAATCACAACAGTCATACTTTTACTATACCAGCCCCCATGACCTCTTTCCCCATCCTTTTGTTGTTTGTCATTAGAAATGGCTTTTTGACTGGGTAGGTCACTGATGAGCTCCCTGAGTTTCCCCTTACCAGACATGATATCTTTGATAGGCAAACCACAGCTTTCATCATCTCCAATTTTGGGTCCCCTTTGAAATCCTCCCCCATTGTTCTGCTATGCTCTTGAAAGGATCTAGCACTTGCACCCTGGCACCCAGAGACTTGCCTTCTCCAGGGCATACCAGCCCTAGATGCCAGGTACTTTCTCCTTTTGCCAACTTGGCTCCAGAGCTGGAATTTTGGGGTCTGCCCTCTGTCAGGCATCATGATGCCACTTCTGACCAGGTGTTTCTGCGATAAGAGCTCATTACTGGGGGCAGCTGAGCAGTGGATTGAGAGTAAGGCCTAGAGACGGGGGTCCTAGGTTCAAATCTGGTCTCAGACACTTCCCAGCTGTGTGACTCTGGGCAAGTCACTTGACAACCATTGCCCACCCTTATCACTCTTCCACCTAGGAGCCAATACACAGAAGTTAAGGGTTTAAAAAAAAAAAAAAAGAACTCATTACTGATTGAGTGGGAAGGAGGAGAAAAAAAGGAGAAAAAAAAAGTTCTCTTCTTTTCCCCTTACCCACTCTAAAAGTTGCACAAGGGGAAAAGGTAATGAGCAAACTTCTTTTGTAGAGCTGACTTTGAGTGTGTGTCCACCTTGGTTTTTATTTAGGGCACGAGGGACATGGATGATCCTATCCTCTCAGCCAAGTGTGGGAAGATTTTTGTGTACCTAATTTTCCTTCCATGCCCTATAATTTCAGCAGATTGATGAGTTTCTTCACATTTTTATTGTTGGGTTGTTTAGGTAATCTCAGAAACACCTCCATTATGCTAGTAATAGGCCGGACTCAACGTAATTTGATTCCCATAGTAGTTGAGCTTCGATATTAGAATGAAATAAGGAATGTATAGTTCCATTTATTTAGCCATAGTAAGGGAAAGATGTACATCCAGGACATGCATTGAGGACATTGTACATTGCTGCTGCCTCCTGAAGCTCCCTTGCCAGTGATTTGTGCTCTGCTAGTGCAATTAGGTGGCTCAGTGGGTAGAGCCTGGAGTCAGGACGACTCATTTTCGCAAGTACAAATCTGGTCTCAGACACTTATTAGCTGTGTGACCCTGGCAAATCACTTAATCCTGCTTGTCTCAGGTCCTCATCTGTAAAAGAAGCCGGAGAAGGAAGTGGCAAACCACTCCTAGAAAACCCCAAATTAGATCCCAAAGAATCAGGCACAGCTAAAAATCACTGAAAAACAGAAGCCAAACATTCGAGCAGGGTGGAAACTCCTCTAGTTTGATTTTTCTCAGGTGACCAAGAAGTAATATCTACCACCTGAGCTTGTAGTTCCCTGAGCCAAGTATGCCTCCAGGATAGTCTGGGTATCTTTTAAGGAAATACTAGGTTAACTCGCATAAGGGCAAGTCACTTAGGATATTACTCCCACCAATTCCTTTACATATCGATGAAGAAATCTGAGCACCATAAAGAAACAGGTCCTACGAACTCCAAATCATTCTTTCCACCATGATACATGCCATTTGTGGTTTTTTCCTACTTCCTCCAAACAGATCTTACTCAACATATTAGAAGTCTCCCTCTTGGTCTATTAACAGACTCTTAACCTGTATGTCTTATTTACTCACTCTTACATCACAGAAAAAGTTCCATCTGTTCTGATCTTACATTGGGCATTTAAACTCCTTTGCTATAACTCTCACGCCAACTTCTCCATTTTATAGATGAAGAAATTGAAGCCCAAAGAGGGACTTATATATCCTATAACTAACATACTATTCTCAAATCCTTTTACTGTCTCACAGAACCACAGGAAGGTAGGTCTTTCTTATATAAAATTTCTCTGAGGCTCAGTAATTGGTATAAGTCATATATTATCTCCTTAAAGATCTTTAAGCACTTAAGATCACAGTCAATCCTAAATGCTCATAATTTTTGTTTGCTTCTTGCCATCTATAAAAATTAAAATGTTTATGTCAATTTTATGTTATTTATTTTTGAAGTGTTTATAGGAAATATTTTCTAGTTTCTTTTAAAAATAACTATATTTGCTACATGATTTCTACAACCAAATACTTTTGTTTGGAAGTTGATTTTTAACATGCAATTTTTATGCAGGTTTTCTTTGAATAAAACTCATGAGGAAAACAATAATTTTCAAATTAAAATAAATTGGTTTTGTATTGCAACTGTTTGATCCATGCATGGAATTTATTATAATCAGTATTGCCATGAAAATTAGAGCTATGTTGTTAGTGTCATGGCAAACATACTTCAAATAATTACATTGTGAAAAAATTAGACAATATAGCTTTCACAGCTAAAAAAACCTACTATATCCTGTCATGTGATTGTTCAGCAGAATGTTATGGTGGACATGTACAATTTGGGATTAATAGTTTTGTGCTTTGTGCATTTGTTTCCCATTACTTTTTAGATTTTTCTTAATGTGTTCCTTTATTCTTCCATGATTTTTTTTTTCTGTTGAGGATCATAGCTTTAGAACTGAAGGAGACTCTAATGATCATTAGTTCAGTACTCTGATTTTACAGATAAGGAATTGAGATCCAGAGATTTTATGTGATTTACCTAAGGTTCTATAGGTTTTTAATTAAAGAATTATGCTTTAAGCCCACACCTTTTCACTCCAAAGTCATTCCTTTTTGCACTGATCTGTATAACAGAATGTAATTTTTACATAATTTTAATTGCCATGCTAATTCCCTAGCTAATGCACACCAGAGAAAAAAATTGAAGTGAAGGGGCTTATGCATACTGTGATAATGAAATTAAATCTACCCTGCCCATTCTTAGATCTAAACACCAAAAGTGTAAACAACCCCATTTAACTCTCAAGTGGGGAGGTCTGTGACCCACATGTACAAGAGTGGGTGACGAATCAGAATTGACTAACTGCCCCCTGGGCAGTCCTAAACAAAGAGCTTTTTGTGATTAGACACAAACTAAGAGGAAGGCACAGGAAGTGATGCAAAAGAACTGCCTTTAAAAGGCAGTGATGACTTCCTGTGACTCTCTTCTTGTTTGTTTCTTAGACTTGGAGGAGCTCTGACCAAGAACACAAACTACTAGGGAAAAAAGACTCCTCATTCAAACAGGAACTGCTAGGAAAATTGGAAATCATTTTTTTAAAGATGGGATTATTTAAGTATTCTATTTCCTCTTGTTAATTTGGACAGTTTATATTTTTTAAATATCCATTTTACTAAGATTTATTACTGATAAGAGAAATGCAAATTAAAACAATGTGAGGTACCACCTCAAACCTATCAGATTGGCTAATATAACAGAAAGGAAAATAAATGTTGAAGAGGATTCAGAAAAACTGGGGCACTAAAACCCTTTTAATGGCATTATGGTCAGATCTAACCATTCTGGAGAGGAAATTGGAGTTATGCCCAAAGGACTCTAAAACATTGCATATCCTTTGTTCCATTAATACCACTACTAGATTTGTATCCCAAAGAAATAAAAAAGGTAAAAGAACTCATTTGTACAAAATATTTATTGTAGTTATTTTTGTGGTAGCAAAGAATTGGAATTGAGAAGTTGTTCTTCAATTGAGGAATGGCTTAACAAGCTATGGTATGTAATTGTGACAGTGTACTATTTTGCTATAAGAAAGAGCAGGATGATTTCAGAAAAATCTGGAAAGATTTACATGGACTGATACAAAGTGAAATGAGCAGAACCAAAATATTATTGTACATATGGACAACACTATTTTTTAATGAACAACTGTGTATGACCTAGTTATTTTCAAAAATGCAATGAGTCCCAGAGATTCATGATGAAAAATGCATCTACCTTCCAAGAAAGACCTTTTAGAGTCTGAATGCAGACTGAAACATACATATTTCACTTTATTTCTTCTTCTTTTTTTCATTTGAGATCTCTTCCACAAAACTAATATGGAAAAATGTTTTACATGTTTGCATGTATAATATCTATCAGTTTGTTTACTCTCTCAGGGAAGGAGGAGGGGAGGGAGAAATTGAGAAGGAGGATGAGAAGAAGGGAGAGAATTTAGAACTCAAAAAATTTCATATGTAATTAGAGAAAATAAATATTATTAAAAAAAAACCTGGAAAGTAGTTTGGTATAAATTAAGCTTATGTCAGCATCTTACTCCATATACTGCAATAAACTTCATCTGGATTTTGCTACAAATGACCTAAATGGAAATTAGGCATGGTTAGAGGGGAAATTATTAATCAAAATAAGGACAGAGGTGATATAAAAAGAGGGAATAGACTTATAATTTCACTGACATATGAGTCCCAGTGAGGAAATTCCTCTACCAAGGAGATTGGTATGTTCTCTCTAATTTGTAGTCTTGGAAAGTTTCCAGGGGCACTTAACATTAGAGAGGTTAAGTGATTTACTCAATTCACGTAGCTGGTATGTGTCACAGGCAATTCTTGAACCTGGGTTTTCCTGATTTTGAGTACAGCTCTCTCTCAGCTATATTATCCTGCCTCTTGGATCAATAATCATAAAATATAAAATAGATAGTTTATATTGTACAAATTATAAAAACATATTTAACAATTTTAGTGCAGACAGAATAAGAAGACCTATAAGGCATATCTTATCAAGTTTCTCTGAGAAGATCTGATGTATAATATATATATACATATATATAATATATGTATATATATATTGCACATATATATATTTATATATAATTTATACATGCATATATATGTGTATTGTAAAAAGGAATTCTTTATTCCTTTTTTAATTTAACGGGGGACCTGGAGGTCCTCCTACCATAGAGATGTTATTGCTCATAGTGACAGGAAGTAGAAACCATAGAGAAAGGAAGGAGGAACCATAGAGACAGGAAGTGAGGCAGAAAAAGGGTATAAAAAGGGCCAACATCAGTCCGTAGGTCTGGCATTTGCTGAGAGTTAGGTGCTGGCAGTTGTGGGGAAGTTGGCTGCTGGGAGTGTGTTGGGTAGGTGGTTGGCAGTTAGTTGCTGGAATATAAAAGGCAGGCCAGAGCTTACTGATAGGGCTTTTTGGCTTTAGCCTTTAGAGGTCTTTTTGGCTTTTAGTTTGGGCTGTTAGGTTTTTTTTCTTTCTTGAACTTTTATGGAGGGTGGTTGGTCTTCATTGACAGACTTAATTGGGGTTGGATTAAACACTGATTGGGTTGGTTTTGATTGGGCTGGATTGGGTTGGAACTTTGTGGGGTGATTGTTATTAGCTGTAGTTATAGGCAGTTATTCAGTTATAGGTAGATATAGGCAGTTTTAGGTAGTAATTATAGGTAGTTATAGGGTAGCTAGTTAGGTATTAGGCAATTTTCTCTCTACCTCTTTCCTACATTTCCCTCCTTCACCATATTCTTTTCCATCTCTATTTTAATAAAACTAAATTATATATTGTTAACAGCTGCTAGAAGTTTTATTTTCTCTGACTTAAATGGATAATATTAATTTACAACCCTACTATATTCTCATTAAAACTTAAGTTATTAAAAACTGCTCACTTATTTTGTCAGTACTCTTAATTTAACCCTTACAGTATACATACACTCACATATAATCTGTATATTTGACACAAATAGAACCATTCCTCAGTTGATAAGTAGTCTGAGAATAGAAAAAAATTTTCAAAAGGAGAATTATAAACAATCAACACCACATAGAAGAATGCTCCAAATTATGAATAGTATGAGAAATAGAAGTTAAAACTCTTAAAGATTTACCTCAAATGGAAAAAAAATCATAAAAGATGGAAATGCTTAATATTGGAGGACTCTAGGAAAACACACAAAACTCTTTGGCGGGTTAGTGAATTTCTTAAACCTTTTTTTTTTTTTTTTTAGTAACTTGAAGAAAAGTCTTTAAATTATTAATGTCCTTTGACCTAGTGGTTCTACTTTTGGACATGTACATCAAGGAGTTCAATAAAAAAGAAAAGAAAAAAATCATAATCATATATCTATGTTAGAACATTTTTGGTACCAAAAAGTTGAAAATAGAGTGCCCTTCAATTTTTAAAAAAATCCTTACCTTCCATCTTAGAAACAATACTGTGTTTTGGTTCTAAAGCAGAAGAGGAGTAAGGACTAGGTAATGGGGGTTAAGTAAATTGCCGAGGGTCACATAGCTAGGAAGTGCTTGAGGCTAAATTTGAACCTAGGACCTCCTAGGCCTAACTTTCAATCCACTGAGCTACCTAGCTGCCTCCCCACTTTAATTTTATAATAACTGAAATATTGCAGTGTGTGAATGTCATCATGTTGTAAAAAATGGAAATAAAAAATAAATTCAGATATAGAAAGACTTCTTTGAATTCTTCCACAATATGCCCAGGAAATATGATAAGGTAAATAGGAAAACAATACTGAAAAACATTTGAACTCTGATTAACTGTAACAACCAGTAGAGCCCAAATGACAAAATATACATAGTAGTCTTCAGTATAGAGAATGGAGATTAGAACTATAGAATACTTGGCATATGTTGTCAGAAACTGTCTCTGTGTCAGTTGGTTTCGTTTAAATACTTTTCATTCTGAGGGAGGGTACAGTTGAGGATGTGATTAAGGGGAAATAATTGTGATGTAAAAAAACAAAAATGTATGAATGAAACTTTAAAAAGAAGAATAAGTAGAGATGATTAAAAAGAGAACTGGAAGAAAGGAATCCGGCTGTATTCCTCCCAGTTCCTTTTCCAAGAAAATTTAGAAAAGGGAAATCACTGAAACTTATGGACCAAACACAGTAGATGAAATACCTACTAAGGATTTGCATATGCAAACTTTTACCTTACTTACTCTTTGGGAATATGTTCCTGTACAGTTTTTTGAATTTTTTTGTTTAGAAAAAATTAAAAATAGAAATTCATCTACTTGTCCATTCATAGGGAATGGAGATATCTTCAGGAAGGATACACTGTTTATTAAGGAAATGGGGAAGAGAGAAGGAAGAAAGCTGAAAAGCAAGAGAAGACTCACTTTGGGTTGTTCCTTTCCATTTTAATTCTTTCCAAGGAAGGACTCTGAAGAAGCTTAACAAGCAGTGAATCAGAGATAACAGGAAGGAGAGGAACTTATGTAGACTGCTTTGGAAGAAAAAAAGCAATCCATTTAAGGGAGTTTCGTGATGAAAATCCATGACTGAAAATATCATGGAATTATATAACGGATTCTTTGAGGATGATCCTGAGGAGTACTTGTCATTAATCACAAAGTAATTATGAATGGAGAGTCTAGTTTAAATATGAAATTTATAGGGATTTTTGTGGAATGATTCTGTGCTGGCATCTCACTGCTATACAGCCCAATCAGGCATTCTGGAAGGAAAGAATAACTTGATAATAGCTGTGGCAAGAAACAAATTCCCCATAGTGGATAAACTCAGTCTTTCATTCCTTCACACAGCAAGCTGCTTGTGTGCACAACATCATATTAGGTGCTGTGAGGGATACAAAAGAAAACTGGGCACCATCCACTTGGTCTTGGACTTCGACTCTCATTAGGGAGGCAAGGCATCCATCAGTGAAACAACTTGAATGACAAGTGCTTAGTGATTTAGTATGTGAGTGCTGAAGGAATAGGAACTGAGACAGGATGATCAGTTAGGTGAGGGTTAGTCAGAGATGGCTTCTTAAGAGCAGTACTTGAAGTAAATGAGAGATATGAAATGCCAGAGAGAAAACGAATAAGAGATTAGTGGATCAAAGGTTCTAGTCACCAGTAGAAATAGATACTTTATCTCTTCTGGGATGAGTACCTGATGCAACTCAGCCAATAAGACCAAAACTCAGCTTCCTCTAAACTTGCAAGGAACAAAGCTGAATGAATGTTATCTTAAGGCAATTGCCCACTCATAACTTTTTGAATGCTTGCTTAAAAATTATCTTTTGTTTCAGAAAATAACAGCAGTAATGAATTATGGAGTATAACAGAGGACAAAACAGAAGAGTTACTTAATTTGAAATCTCTAAATAATATAGACTGAATTTTAATTAACCAACCCCATGAAGATGAAATTCTACAGTGATCGGGGAGTAAAACTCATTTCATAATCAGTTTGTTAGAGCATTCAAAAATGTTTAGTTGTTATTCAGTCATTTCAGTTGTATCTGGCTTTATAACCCCACTTGGGGTTTTATTCAGAAAGATACTGGAGTGCTTTGCTATTTCCTTCTCCAGATCATTTTACAAATGAAGAAACTGAGCCAAACAGGGTTAAGTGACTTACTCAGGGTCATACCTAGCAAGTGTTTCACACTGGATTTGAACTCAGGTCTTCTTGACTTCAGGTCCAGCACTTGATCCACTGTACCACATTAAGCAAAATGATGCTTTTAAGGCTATAAAGAGAGTATCCTTATTTTCCAGTTAGCATTTGTGCTAGCAAGAAAAGCAAGAATAAAATATGGTATCTGTTTTCATTGTCCTAGTTCAGGCAGCTGAAACATTTAAAAGTCATTATTTTATATTTTTGGACATCATGAAGTGTTTTAAAATATTTTTTTTGGTTTGTTTTGAGGGTGATGAAATTGCTTAATTGTAAAGTCAAGATTCCTGATTAAGCAATTAGTTGGTGGTTTTTTAAAATCAAATTTTATCTTAGAGCTTTGCAAGTTAAGGCTGTCAAGACTTAATTAAAAGAAAAACATTCATATTTATTCCCAATGGCATTAGATTTAAAACTTGGCAGTTTTAAAACATTATTTCCAAAAACACTTAAAATGTGGAAATTAAGTGTTGATTCAATGTTTTGCATTTGGTTCAGTGGAAAGAGGGTTGAATTCAGAGTCAGGGAGACCCGAGTTCAAAGTGTAGCTCAACCACTTATTGTCAGTGTGATCTTGGGGAAGACACTTAACCTTTTGAGGCCTCAGTTTCATCATCTGTAAAACACAAGGTTTTGATTAGATGACCTTTGTCATCTCCTGACTTGAAATCTATGATCTTTACATTTAATCAGCTGAGAGAAATATTAGGCCTGAGCCTATTTCAGGGAACAAAACTACGGTAGCTTGCCTACTTTCAGGGAGAAGGATAAGTCCCACCACCATTGACTGGCTCTTCTATGACCCTTCCTCAGAGAACCACACAACATTAGACACAAATTCCTGAGTATTTTTTCAAAGATAAACATGCTTAGAGACATGGAGAGTCTCTACAGAATGACCACTCAAAGATGATTGTTGTGTTGACCTGTTTATATCAAAGACCCTTTTCAACTCTTTGAATCTACGTAGAGAGACTCCAAGTTACCTCTAATAGTGTACTAGAATGCTTATGCATCAAGAAGAGGATACAAAATGGTGGAATAGAGAATAAAGCCAAGATCTTCCAAATGCCTCTTCAAACTACCCTAAAATAATGTCTCAGATTGAATTCTGGAGTCACAGAACCAACAAATTTGGTCAAGGAAAACAATTTTCTAACCCAAGACAAGAGGTCATCAGAAAAAGTCTGTATCATGGGATGGTAGTCAAGTCCTGAGCTCAGTGCAGACTCAGCAGCATAGTTAATGATGAGTATCAAGTTTTGGAGGTCTCAGTATTGCCAGAAGTAGCACGTTCTGGTGCTGTCGGCCCACTGACAGTGGTGGTGGAGGTTAGATAACTGTTCAGAAGAACTGGCAGAAGACCTTTTATTGCCCCTATTCAGGACCCTATTGCATTGCCCATACATGATTCCTGGTCACAGTTCCAGGGCCACAAAGGAGAAATAGCATTTATGGCAGCTGGGGAGCAGGGACTCCAGTTATTGGTTCCAAAGTAGAGGGGAATGCTTGTGGCCATTCATGGAAGAGTAGGGACTCTGATCTCAATGCCAAGACAGGGGAGCACTAACATTTATGGCTGCATGAAAGCAGGAGACCTGATCACTGTCCCAGGGCCAGGAAGAGTACTAATACTTGTGGCTATGAGGGAACAAATTTCTTTTCTGGGTAAAGATCAGAGTACAGGCTAGGAGAGGAGTGACCACACCTCTCCTGAAATCATACCATCTTAGAAGCACTAAAAACTGTCAGACTCCAAGAGCAAGCTCTGAAAACAGCAGCAAAAAAGGCCTGAAACTTAGGATATGCCCCTTCCACTCTGAGACCAGAGCCCAACTTTAGTGTAAAGTTCAAAGTCAAAAAATAGATTGAAAAATGAATCAACAACATCAAAAGGAACATGACCATAATAAGTAATTATAGTGACAAGGAAAATCAAGACACAGACTCTGAAAATGACAACTATGTCAAAATAGCTACAGAAAAAGTCTCAAGGAAAAATGTGAGTTGCATAAAAGCTGAATAAGAATGTCTAGAAGAGCTAGAAAAGATTTTAAAAATCAGAAAAGTAGAGAGAATTGGAAAAATAAATGAAAGTAATGCAAGAATATTATAAATAAGGAGTCAAGAGTCAACAACTTAGTAAAAGAGGCCAAAATATACTGAAGAAAATATCATCTTAAAAAACAGAATTAGGGCCAGCTGGGTAGCTCAGTGGAGTGAGAGTCAGGCCTAGAAACAGGAGGTCCTAGGTTCAAACCCGGCCTCAGCCACTTCCCAGCTGTGTGACCCTGGGCAAGTCACTTGACCCCCATTGCCCACCCTTACCAATCTTCCACCTATGAGACAATACACCAAAGTACAAGGGTTAAAAATAAAAAAAAAATAAAAAAAAAAACAGAATTAGTCACATGATAAAAGAGGTTCAAAAGCTCCTTGAATAAATAATTTCTTAAAAAGTTAGAATTGGACAAGTGGAAAATAATGACTCTATGAGACATCAAGAAACAATAAATCAAAGTTAAAATAATTTTTAAAATGGACAGAATTGTGTAAAGCTCACTGAAAAAAGCAATTGACTTAGAAAATAGATACAGAAGAGAAAAATCTAAAAATTGTTGGACTATCTGAAAGCCACTATAAAAATAAAGGCTTGGACACCATATTACAAGATTATCAAAGAAAACTGCCCTGATATTCTCAAGCAAGAGAGGAAAATAGAAATTGAAAATTCTACCAATTGCCTCTGAAAAAGATCCCCAAATAAAAATATCCTGGAATATTATGGCGAATTCCAGAGCTCCTGGGCCAAGCATCCAGAAAGAAACAAAGTACTAATTATGGAGTCAACAGTAAGGATCATACAAAATTTAGTAGTTCCAACTTTAAAGGACTGGAGGGCTTGGAATATGATATTGTGGAAGGCTAAGGAGCAAGGATTAGAACAAGGATGAATCTCAGCAAAACTGAGTATAATTCTTCATGGGAAAAATGGATACTTAATGAAATAGAAGAGTTTGAAGTATGCTTGATGACGAGACCAGAGATGAATAGAAAATATGACTTTCAAATACAAGAGAGTTAAGAGAATTAAGTTAAGAGAACAAAAATATATAGATTAAAGAGAAATCATAAGGGAATCAACAAGATTAAACTGTTTGTATTCTTATAGGGGAAGATAGTTATTGTAACTCCAAAGCATTTTATCGTTAGTAGGGGAGTTAGAAAAAGTATACATAGATTGGATAGGAAAGGGGATTAATTAAAGAGGAAGAATGGAAAGGAAGAATAGGGGAAATTATTTCATATAAAAGAAGCATGAAAGGAAGTACTTTTACAGTAGAGGGGAAGATGGTGGCAGGCATTGTACGAATCTTACTTATTCAAAATTGGACTAATAAAAAATAACAATTGCCTGTAGAGATCTATCTTACTCTATGGATATGTATGAGGAAAAGAGAGCAAGAAAAGAAGTTGGGGGCTAATAGAAGAGAGGGCAGATGAAGGGAGGTCATGGTCAAAAGCAAAACGGATTTTTGAGGAGGGGAGGGAAAAAAGAGAAGGATAAATGAGGAAAATGCAGTTAAAATCATAACTGCAAATGGGATGTGCTTATCCATAAAAATGGAAACAGTAGAAAATATTAAAAACCAGAATCCTACAACATCTTATTTACAAGAAATACATTTGAAATAGAGACACACAGAGTAAAAATAAGGACCTGGGGTAAATTCTATTATGCTTCTACTGTGATAGAAAAAGTAGGAGTAGAAATCATGAACACAGACAAAACAAAGGCAAAAAGTAGATGGAATCCAAAGAGATAAACAAGGAAACTACATTTTGCTTAAAAATTTGCGTGGATGATGAAGTAACGTCAATACTAAACATAAATGAACTAATTAGTATAGCATTTAAATCCTTAAAGGAAAAGTTAAATGAGTTATAGGAGAAAATAGTAAAACTATACTCAGGGGACTCTTCAACTATCCCCTCTGTTAGAGAGGAAGAGAGAGAAACGGATTGCAATAAGTTAGAGAATTTTGCAATTAGAGAGACAATCGCATGCCAGGAACTAAGTGACAATGGATTCTGGAACACAGAGAAGGGATGAGGGAATGCCAACTATTACTCAGGAGCTCTTGGACTGCCTGTCTCTTGAGCTGAGGAGGTTTTGACTTCCTGTCCCCTGGAGCTGAATAGATTTACCTCTGTTGTTCCTGTGGAAAGAAACCCATCTTGAAGAAAAATCAAAGTGTTCCTTTATGCTGAAAGTGTTCCTGACTACTAAGAAGATCTGTGACTGGCTAGCCTGAACAAAAAACTAGTGTTGGTGAGGCCTGAGCCCATCTCTGGCCTGGCCCAGCCAGGGTGGATCTAACCATCCTGAGTTCAGTCTAACATATCTGGAGACCTGATCTATCCCGCAAATCAACTTGGGAGGATTAAATAGTGTCGGGTTTAACTAGTCAGGTTTGGGATCTAGACAGGCAGGTTAGGACTTGGGGAGCCTCAAGATAAAGAAGATAACCCCATCAGGGGGTTTTAGAAGGTGGGAGGCTAGTGAGAACCCCTTAGAGTTAGGGAACCCTTATTTCTTAATTCTCCCTGCAAAATACCTTGTTTTCAAAATAAATCCCTGTCCCTGGTTTTACCTAACTTGTCTTGGAGAATGAAAAGCGCACTGGTGTCAGTGAAGCTCTCAGGCTTACTTCACTGAGGGGTACTGAAGCATCAAATCAACCTCAGTATCTCACTAACATCGTCAACACCATCCTTCTTAGGCCCATTATTTCAACTCTCAGAACTAGACACACCTAACCCTAAAATAAGAAAGAAACTAAGGAGATTAATGTAATTTTAGAAATGTTAGATATAATGGACCTCTGGAGAAAACTGAATGAGAATATTAAGGAACATACCTTTGAACAGTTGTCTATAGAACCCTCACAAAAAATGACCATGTATTAGAACATAAAAACCTAACAACCAAATGCAGAAAAGAAAATATATTAAATGTATCCTTTTAAGACCATAATGTATTAAAATTTTAGATTCAATGAAGGGCCATGGAAACATGGATGAAAAATTAAATAATTGAATCCTAAAAGTAAGTGTGAATCAAAGAACAAATCATATAATCAATACTTTCACTAAATGAAATTTAATGACAATAATTAGATAATTTACCAAAATTTATGGGATGTATCCAAAGCATTACTTGGGGGAAAATGTATATATAAAAATTTTTACATCAATGAAGTAGAGAAAGAGCAGATAGATGAATTTGGCATGCAGTGAAAAAATGAGAAAAAGAACAAATTTAAATCTCTAATTAAATGCTAAATTGAACACCTGAAAATCAAAGGAGAGAATAATAAAATTGAAAATAAGAAAGCCATTGAAGTAATAAATAATGTTATGAGGGTTTTATGAAAGAAACCAATCTAATGGATAAATCATTGGTTAGTTTGATTTTTGAAAAAGAAAAGAAAATCAAATGATCAGTATCAAAGGTGAAAAGTATTAATTCACTACCAACAAAGAGGAAATTAAAGCAATTACTAGGATCTATCTTCTTAATTATATGACAATAAATTTGACAGTCTAAGTAGAATAGATTAATATTTATAAAAATAAAAATTGCCTAGATTAACAAAAAAGGAAATAAAATACTTAAACAACAGTATTTTAGAGAAAGAAATTGAAGAAGCCATAAATAAGATCCCTAAGAAAAAATCTGTAGGACTAAATAGATTCACAAATGAATTTTACCAAATATTTATTTATTCTTTCCATGCTGTCCATTCTCATAAATGTTTTGCTTCTGACTACTACTTCCCTCAGTTCACCCTCACTTTTATCAGCCCCAACCATGTGTAAAAATATTAAATGAAATACTAGCAAGGAGACTATGACCAGGCAGGATTTATAACAGGAATACAGGATTATTTCAATATTAGGAAAACTATCATAAAAGTAAAAGGACCAGTGAACAAAAAGATTTATAGCAACTCTTTTTGTGGCAGCAAAGAACTGTAAATGGTAGGGCTATCCATTAATTGGGGAGTGATAACAATTTGTGGTATATGATTTTGATGGAATATTATTGTGCTATAAGAAATGAGAAGCAGGATGCTTTTAGAAATACCTTGGAAAACTTACATAAACTGGTGCAGAGAAGTGATTAGAACCAGGAGAATATTATACACAGTCACAGCAATATTGTAGGAAATATATAAGGAAATCTTTTGCATGACTCCACACATATAATCTATTTAAAAATTCTTTCCATCCCAAGGATGGAGGATGGGAGGAGATAGAGAAGGAGGTGATAGAATCTAGAGTTCAAAATTTTGAAAAGAACAAATGTCAAAAATTTTTATTTACATTTTTGCATAATTGAGAAGAAAATCAAAATTAACTCTGAAAAAGAATGCTTACATTAAAGATCCCTTTCAGTGCTTTGAATCTCAACCAGTCACTCTAATAAGCTACCAGCTGGTCTTTAGAGCATTCAGATCTATGCCTTTGAAAGCTAGCCTGGAGTTAATTATTGCTTCTATGGTTGAGATTTTTGTTGTAATACATTTAGTCATGTCCACCTGATGCTGGTATTTAATGCTCTTTCCTCACTGTTATTATTTATGTAAATGGAGCTTAACTCAATTTTATTAAGTTTTTTAAAACTGTATAATTTCAAGATACAAGGAGGCTTAAAATTAAGGGTAAAAAGGCTGCATTACAGCAACAAACATAGTAAGTTTACTCTTATAGCAAGGCACCCGTGTACTTCCAATGAAATCAATATTTTGTATTACTGTCACAACACAAATGTTTATTTGTTTTGGTGAAGTGAATTAATGTCCATTTTCAGTGCTGTAATAAATATTTTAAAACAAAGATCTCAAAGATGTCAGAGGACATCAAATAAGATGAATTATCTAAAAAATTACTATACAATTATGACATTTTAAGTGTTAGTAATAACTCTTTTTTGATTAAGTTTTTTCTTTAACCCTTAATTTTGGTGTATTGTCTTATAGGTGGAAGAGTGGTAAGGGTGGGCAATGGGGGTCAAGTGACTTGCCCAGGGTCACACAGCTGGGAAGTGGCTGAGGCCGGGTTTGAACCTAGGACCTCCCATCTCTAGGCCTGACTCTCACTCCACTGAGCTACCCAGCTGCCCCCTCTTGATTAAGTTTTAATATTAATTTCTTTTATAAATAAGTAATTTGGTGTTTGGTACATAAAATGTTTTGAGTATGGTTATGTCTATGTTTCTTAATTAATAAGTCATATTACATATACAAATAATGCATGAGAGGATGTTTCTTCAATAGATACTAATTTACTTAGCAACTGATGCATGCTTATTATAAATGGCTAGCATTTATATAGTGCTTTAAAGTTTGCAAAACACTTAACATAATATCTTGTCTGATCCTTACAACCATCCTGTATTAGGCACTGTTATTTTTTGTTTTTTTTATAGATGAGAAAACTGAGACTGAGTAAGGCTAAGTTAATACTTAAATGTTAAACAGGTAGTATGTGTCTGTATCAGGATATGAATTCAAGTCTTCCTAACTCTAAGCTGCCTCATCATCTTTGCCTTTAAGGAATTTACAATTGAATAGAATCAAAGGACTTTGGTTTGAATCCCATTTCTGCCTCTTACCACTAGTGGGACTCAACCTCAGTTTCCTTACATGTAAAATGAGACAGTTCAATTAAAAAGCCTCCATCCAAGATCCCATACCATATATCTTTAAATGTATGATTCTATGACTTCACAATAAAAAAAAATCTGGAAGGGTAAAATAAGAGAAAAATTCATTCTAGACATGGGAGATATAGTGGATAATGTGCAGAGATGTGAGAAAAGATCTAGTAAGAGGAATTGCAAATTATCATAAATTGATAGGAACACCAAAAGTGTAAAAAGAAAACGATTTGAAAAAGAATCCAGAAAGTTAGGTCAGAGCCAAGTTTTATATGACCTTAAAAATTAGGTTAAGAAACTCACATTTTATCCTATTGGCATTAAAGTATTTCTGGAGATTTTTGAACAGAAAATTGAAATGGTCAGATCTATGTCTTAGAAATTTTGGAAAATAAGCTCCTTTAGATTTGGAATTAATTCATTCTTTGTACTTGTTTACCTAGTGTCAATCACAGTACCTGGCATGCTGTAGATAATTAATACATCCTTTTTGAGTAGTTATTTTTATGATTCAAAGAAGGATTAATTTAAGAGGGAAGAGATTGACTACAGGAAGATAAATTAGGATTTTATTATGTATAGATAATGTACAGATAAAAGGTGATTAGGTTTTGAAGAAGACTGAGTTTGAATGGGGAAAAGGGGGTGGATTTCAGAATTGACAAGGAGTAGGGTGATCATTTTTTGAGAGAGAGAGAGAGAGAGAGAGAGAGAGAGAGAGAGAGAGAGAGAGAAAGAGAGAGAGAGAGATATGATTAAGAGAGTTGTATGAAGGATAAAGTCATACCATAACAAGGATTATAGATTAAAAAATAAACAGGGAAGGAACAGAACCACTGGAAGTCATGGTAAAGGTGGATAGGTTTAAGAGGAGTCAGGTAGAAGAATAAATGGAAGGCTTAGAGATTGTGATAAAAAAAAAAAGAATTGAAGAATTCAAGGTTAACAGAGTGGCACATTTTAGGGTGCTGTTTAATATTCAGTATAACCATTCCTGTTAGGTGGAGGTAGGTTGGAAGCTGATGGGAGGCAAAGGAAATTAAGAGACATCATTTTACATAATGAAGTCCCATATGAGTCAAAGGTCTCAGTGGAGATAAGCACGATTAGGCACATGATGCATTCTTGGAGAAACGAGAGGTGACTCAAAGACAATTAGATGACAGCAGGAAGGTTGTGCACTAAATGTATAGAGAGATAGACATAAAGAATGGAATGAACCTTAAAGGAGAAGATGTTGCTGCATGATGGTGGCAGAGGGAAGATCTAGCAAGGGCAGTGTGGGAGCAAGAAATGCTAATTCCTTCTGTTGTCCAATATGTGAGAAAAAATAACCAGTTCTGGAGAAAATAGTCAGAAATAAGGCATATTTTGGAGAAAATATACTTTCCATGATTAAATGATGATAGAAAAATATGAGAAATCTAGGATGATAAGGGATTTTGTTAATAATAGAGTGGGAGTTCTAGAAGATGTATGGATGAAGCTTGGTACAAAGGAGAATTGAGACTGTGGGGGAAATAGGGGAAGGATCAAGCACTTATCAAGCACTTATTGTGTGGCAGGCCCTGTGCTGAACACTTCATAAATACTATTTCATTTGATCCTCATAACAACTCTATGAGGTAGGTGCTATTATGATCCCCATTTTATAGTTAAGGAATAGGAAGTAGAGGATAAGTGACTTACATAGGGTCAAAGAGCTAATAAATGTTGAAGCTGGGTTTGAGTTCAAATCTTCCTGGCTCCAGGATGAGCATTTTATCAGAAAGGCCACCCAGCTGCCCCTGTAGTCCGTTGGAAGGAGTTGGAACTGAGCTGGATAAGTATGAGGGTTCAAGAAGAGTTAGCAGGGAAATTTTTCTCCTCAGCAGATGATGACTTGGGATTATAAGGATTTGGGCATTAAGAGATGTGAATTTGTTATGTATGCAGAGGTCAGGGAAAATACCAGTTGATTGGAACAATTGTTTTATCTGAGCAGGGAAGGTCTTGTTTGTGTGTGTGTGTGAAGTAAGTGAGTAATCCAGCTTAGTACATTGATGGGGAACCACTCTGCTCTTATGTTCATTATCAGTACAATCTTTGAGATAGGAAGGTGGTGGGTGTCTGGGCTTATAGGAGTGTTGGTAATGATGCCCAGAATGGTCATGTGAAAGAGCTCTAGTCCTGGGAAACATGCAGATACTTCACACCGTCTCCCTATGCCAATATCCCCCATGTCTAATCTGTCACTAAATTCTGCCCATTTTATCTTTATATCTTTCATATATTTTGCTTTCTCCCCTCTGCCACTGCCACTATCTTGATGCAGGATCTTATCACCTCATGTCTATATAACTGCAATAACTTGCTGGTTGATCTCCCTGACACAAATATCTCCCATTTTTAATCCATCTTCCTCTCAGCTATCAAATTGATCTTCTTTTAGCATGTATCTAAAGATGTCAACCCCCTGTCCACTCTTCCTAACACATACTCAGTGAACTCCAGTGGATCCCTACAGAATCAAATACAAAATCCTTTTTGGCATTCAAAGCCTTTCACAACCTTGCCCCATTCTTTCTTTTCAATCTTCTTACACCTCCTTCTATGTTTTCTGCAATCCAATGAAAAGTACTTCCTTATTGTTCCTCAAAACATACATTTTCTCTGACTATTCCCATTGCCTAGGAAACTCTTCTTCTTCATCTCTACCTCCTGGCTTCCTTTAAGTCTCAGCAAAAGTCCCACCTTCTACAAGATGCCTTCCTTGATCCCTTGTTCCTTAGTGCTAATTGTCCTCTATCTCATTTGTACATGTTTCTTAAAAGTTGTCTTCCCCATTAGATTGTGATCAGAGGCCATTTTTGCCTTCCTTTTTGTCCCCAGAGCTTCGTACAGTGCTTGCAGCATAGTCATTGTTATCTAGTCATTTTCAGTCCTCTGGGACTCTTTATAACCCCATTTTGGAATTTATTGACAAAAATATTGGAGTGATTTGCCATTTCCTTCTCAAGCTCATTTTATGGATGACAAAACTAAGACAAACAGGGTTAAGTGACTTGTCCAGGGTTGCCCAGCTAGTAAGTGTCTTTAACTCAGGAAGATCATTCTTCCTGACTCCAAGCCCAGCACTCTATCTACTGTACATTTAGCTGTACTGGGAACATAGTAGGGGCTTAATAAATACTTATTGACTGGTTGAAATGCTGGGAATGGTACTTTCTAATTTTGTGTTAGTGTCACCCCCAGTAGTGAGAAGTAGCCGCTCACTTGCAATTTGATTGGTGATGGAAGACTGAACAAGCAATGATTTCTAATTGGCAATGTCAGAAAGAAGGAATAGATGCCAGTTTTTAAAACTGGTAGTCAGGAGAACTATATGAATTATCTGCATATTGCCCAGAACTAGAACCTTTCTTTTTCACATGATCATTTTATATACTATTACTATTACTTCCTAGCACTAATTATCTCAAAAGGTAATGTATGGGA
Source organism: Gracilinanus agilis (assembly GCF_016433145.1). Classification (NCBI taxonomy): domain Eukaryota; kingdom Metazoa; phylum Chordata; class Mammalia; order Didelphimorphia; family Didelphidae; genus Gracilinanus; species Gracilinanus agilis. Next base: position 381,601,100 of record NC_058133.1, read on the forward strand.
AGGAGTATTCCAATTCCAGTTGCTTAGAGGGACTGAATGTAGCACCTTAGCCTTTTTGGGTCTTTGAGGACAAAGTAGGTGCCAGGGTTCAGCATCTCTTCATTTCTTAGACAGGACTGATTCTTGATTTCTGTGTGTTGATAGTTTCTTATCTCTTATCACTCTGTTGATAAGAGAGGACAGAGGACTAGATTGTAACCTTAAGATAGTAGTTGAAGATAGGACATGTTGATAGCTGATGCAACAGCTTTGTCTTCACAGAAACTTTGATGAGAGAAATTTGTTTTTGAGCCAAATCTCAAAAGAAATGAATGGATTGTTCTAAAAGAAAACACCCAGGCATAAGGTAAAGAAGCAGGAAAGCTGGAATGAAAGATCCACATGGATGAGGTTGAAGAGTTTTGAAGCTCGAGCGATAGCCACTTGGAAGAAACTTGAAATGTTAGGCAAAGTAGGTTAAATGTAACCACCAAACCCTGGTGCAAATGGGTTATGCCTCCTAATATGAAAGCCTCAGGTACACTTTGGGAACTTCTTTGTTCTCTGGCTCCTTGCCCCTAACCAGATATCTGAGAGCTTAAATATCTGACAATCTTCTAGTGATACCTGCTCTCCATACGCAGGCACGAGGGCTCAAAGAGCTCAAAACATGAATGGTTTTATTTATAGGGCCAGGCATGCCAATTGACATACGATTTTTCTTTTAATTTACTTCAAAATAAAAATTTTCATCTTATTTTTTCCTTTGCCCTATGAATTAAAAAATACATTTTACCAGTTCACATCTCAGTCCTTTGAGGAATTCTTAAGTCTCTGTTCTCCTAGTATGAATGAAAAAATGATACACATTTGAACTTATTGGAAGTTATGTCATATTCCAGTGTATGATCCTACATTAGAGACCTGAAGAGTTGACTGACTTAAAAGACTTATGATGACATGGGAGAGACTAGAGCAGTGATGGCCAGTCTTTTAGAGATGGAGTCCTGGGCCCCACTCTCACCCCACCTCCCTAGACCTCATGCTGTGCCTTAATTACCCCCCCCCCCCGTGCCAGGCTCCCCCTATCTCCCACTTTCCCCCAACACACACAGGGGTGGGAGAAAGCACTCCCATTAGGCAGGCAAAATGAGGCTTGTCCTCAGTGAGTGTAGAGAGGTGGTGGGGAGTGACCCGAGGACTCTGCTTCCCCCCAGCTCTGCTGCCTATCCCACCTTCCTCCCTGTGAACTTCCATTGGGCTGCTGGGCAGATGGGTGAGGATGTGAAAAAATGTCATCAGCCATGGTAGAGAGGGAAAGGGAGCAGCTTTGCCTGAGTCCCTCTGCCTTTCTAGTAAAGAACTCTGATGTGTGTGTGTGTGTGTGTGTGTGTGTGTGTGTGTGTGTGTGTGTGTGTGTATGTGTGTGGGCAGTGTGCTCTATGTGCCATCTTTGGCACTTGTGCCATAGGTTTGCCATCACTGGTCTAGAGGATAAGAGATTAGTTGAAAGACTGTTCTAATCACTTCTGAAGTAATAAGGTTGTAGACAAGACAATCTAAATAGTCCTTGTCTTTAAGGAGCATACAATACAATAAGGAAAGACCAAACACAAGAAGAAGCTGGAAAAGAGAGAGTGGGAATATGGGAAAGGGGAAGGTACTCAGAGTGATGGAGAAATAATTTAAAGAAAACCAAAGGTAGTGTAGCCAGATGAGAAATGAGATGTAAGAGCTAAGGTATTTCCTTAAATGGAGGTTTGGAGTTAATGCCCCATCCCTACCCCAATCATAGAGGTGATGATGAGGTAGAATTCCAAGACTGATGAGGTAGAATTCCAAGATGATAACTTATAGGATGATGAAGTTATCCTCATAATGAGCTTCTTAGGGCATAGTAAAGAAGTCAGCCAGAGAAGTCTCAAGATTTTAAGAAGTGATAAGCATCTTGATAGATGCTAATATGATAATATGATATCATTTATATAGAGTAGCGTTTTAAAGTTTGTAAAATTACACACACACAAACACATACATATATATGTATAACATGTATATATGTATATGAATGCTAATTCTGATAATAATATAGAGTACTATTTGAAGGTTTGCAAAGTTATATCTTTTACATCTATATGCATCTCTCTATATGTAATCTCACTCAATCTTCATAAAAACCCCATGTTCTTAGCCAACCTCTTTCTTTACTAGTGATGATGGACTGGTAGGAATATTGAGACTACTGACAGGAAAATGAGCTGGTGATAATGCATGGCTTATTGGGATCTATTTATAAAACATTTGCTTTGAAGGTTACAGGGACATGAGGTTTTATATAACTGGACATTTTAATCCTTAGTGTATGATGATAGCTTTGAGTTTTATCTTTAAAATCTTATTAAAAGATGTTGATTTCAGAAAAATTTTCCTTTTTCTTATGACTTCTAGGTAAAATATATATCCTTTAAAAATAATGGTATTATTAGCTTATATATTTGTGAATTCAAAAATAAAAATAATTGGATTTCATATGAGGATATCAGGTATAATGTTTTGGAAAACTAGTTCCCCAGAATGCTAGGTCATATAGACATAAAATTATAAAGTTGGATATATTATGTATCCAGGCTCTAGAACTTTCTTAGACCATTACTCCTGCTCTAGCCTTATGTTTTCCCCTTTGAAATCTTGACTCTTTGGTTAAGCTGTTCAATTCTGCATTGACCCCCTACTCTTGAGGCTTTTGCTCCTTTATCCTGTTATATCCCTTTCTCAATACTAATAGATTATTACTGCCATCCTACATTCTCTAATGCTGAACACTAATGGAGGAAATCATGGAACCATGCCAAGTTGGTCTTCTACATCTATCTTATGTAATTTCTCAACTAAGCTCCCACTATTATATGTTGCAACTCTTCCCAAAGTGACTTTATCCTTCTCCCCAGTGGATTTGTTCCAAAACTCCCCCTCCCTTTTCAAACCACCCACATGACCTATGATTCCCTCATTCTCAGTAAACACTCCTGATTTAGATTGTGAACTCTTTCCTCTACCCAACTTTATACTTCAAAGCACCTTAATGTCACCACTTACCTCCCTTTCATTGCTCTAATCTCAGACAAAGTGGCCCTTCTTGTTGTCATCACCAGCCCCTCAACTTGTGCTCTTGATCATCATCAATCCTTAATTGCTGAAGAAATGCAGAAAGAGCCTGAAATAAACTTTTAAATCATCACTTACTGGAAATGCATTCATGGCATTGTTACTCATATACTTTAACTGCTACACAGATTCTAAGCCCTTGAGTAAGAAAATAAAATGTTCCCCATAGTCATATGAAATTTCATTCCATGGTTCTTTATTTATAGTTGCAGTGAGATTTTTTTGCTCTCTCTTGCCAAGTGTTTCTTAAAAAATTTTAATTACTGCTCTGATGCTGTTATTCAAAGCTCTTCGCATATGACAAAATGAAAGCATGAAAAATGATCTTAAAATAATTATCAGACAATCTCAGGTTCAAGTTAATGTTATAATGCTCAAAGATTTTTCTTTTACAGTGAAGTGTGCTGAGCAAGTTGTGGTATAAGATTGTAATGGAACACTATTGTACCATAAGAAGTGATGAACAAGCTGATCACAAAAAATCTTGAAAGGACATATGAACTGATAAAAAGTGAAGTGGGAAGAACCAGGAGAATGTTGTACATAGTGACAGCAACAATGAATGATGATCAACTAAATGATTTAACTATTATTAGCAATGCAAGGACTTAAGGCAACTAAGGGTCTCATGATGGAAAAGGCTATCCACCTCTATAGAAGGTACTAAAGGAGTTTGAATGCAAATTGAAGCACATCAATTTTCCCTTTATTTCCTTCATGAGTTTTTTTCCTGCATAAGTAATATGTATCTTCTTTCACAACATGAGGAACATGAAAATATTGCATGATCACATATGTATAACCTATATTATATTACCTGTCATCTCAGAGAAAGGAAGGAGTAGGTTGGAAGGAGAGGTCATGGATCACAAAATTATAGAAAATGAATATTAAAAACTGTATCTATGTAAAAAATGAAGAACAAACAACAAAAATAATCAAGATTATTAAAAACTGTATCTATATGTGAAAAAATGAAGGACAAACAACAAAAAAATAATTATTGGTTAAAAAAGAACAATGAAGTATGCTATATACTTGCTACACGTTTTGCTGTAATATAGTATGTTCAAAATCTGGATGATACTAGCTAACATTTTGAAGCATTTAAATTAAGGATCAGCTAATCAATCTGATATTTATTGTCTATTATTTTCAAGCTTATCTGCTAGATATTTTAGAGTGCTAAAAAAAGGGTAAAGTAAGACCCATAATGGCATGTATATATATATACATATATATATGTATAAAGAATTAATAATTTGATGACATATGTTTGCCTTTATAATTCTTTTTTGATTACAACTTAAAAAATATAACAATGCAATACATTACAACAATAACATAACAAATATGATTTATTATAAGTATATAATAAATGATAATATCCGTATCCAAAAGGAATATTTTTACATTCATTATATTAAAAAATCTAAGTCTCATTGTTTCCCCCATCTCTCGTACCTTTCTTTATTCCCAAAGAAGGCAAGTATATGATATAGGTTGTACATATTTTATCATATAACATATTTCTCTTTTTGTTATCCTATGAAATTAGTCACACATTGCTTACATTAGAGAAAAATTCATGGAGGAAATAAAGTGAAGAAAGGTATGTTTCAGCTTGCATTCAGAGTCTGTTCCTTCTGTGGTGGTGGATGTCCTTTTAAATCACGAGTCCCTTAGGTTGTCCTGGATCTTTGCCCTGTTGATAACAGTTGGGTCACTCACAGTTGATCATCATATATTATTGTTTTTACTGTGTACAACATTCTCTTGGTTTTGTTCATTTCACTTTGTATCACTTCATATAGGTCTTTCCAGGTTTTTTGGTAATCATCTTGTTTATCATTTTTTATGGCACAATAGTATTATATTACAATAATATGTCACAACTTGTTTAGCTATTCTTCAATTGAAGAACATTCCTTCAGTTTCTAATTCTTTGATACCACAAAAAGATCTGCTATCAATATTTTGGATTAGAACATATCGGTTCTTTTCCTTTTTCCTCAATCATTTTAGGAAATAAACCTAAGTGCCATTACTGGTTCAGAATGTATGAATGAATGATTTTTATAATTCTTTGAGTATAATTCCAGATTACTCTCCAAAATGTTTGGATCAGTTTACAGATCCACCACAATGTTTTAGTGTCCCTATTTTTCCACATTCCCTCTAACATTTGTCATTTTGCCTTCTTATCATTTTAGCCAATCTGATAGGTGTGTGAAGATATTTCAGAGTTATTTTTATTTGAATTTCTCTAATCAATAATGCCTTAGATCATTTTTCATATAGTTGTATGTAGCTTTGATTTCTTCATCAAAAAATTGTCTGTTCATGTCTTTTGATCATTTATAAACTGGTGACTGGCTCATGTATTTGACAAAGTTCTCTATATACTCTAGATATGACTTCTATCTGAGAAACTATTTATAAAATTTTCTCCCAACTCATTGTTTTCCTTCTCATCTTGGCTACATTCGTTTTATTTGTTTAAAAACTTTTCAATTTAATGTTTTCAAAATAATCCATTTTATGTTCCATAACACTATCTCATTTATTAATAAATTCTCCTATCCATAAATCTGATAGGTAATTCTTCCTGGTCTTCTAATTTGTTTACAATATCTCCTTTTATGTATAGGTCATGTAACCATTTTGAACTTATCTTGGTAAATACTTTAAGATATTGGTCTATATCTAGTTTCTGCCAAACTGTTCTAATTTTCCCAATAATTTTAAACGAATAGTAAATTCTTTTTTCTATAGTCTACTTTTATTTTATTTAAAATTTTCTATTTTAATAACAAATTTCCACAGAAGTTTTCTAAAGTCATATGATTCATATTATCTCTCTCTTTTCTTCCCTCCCCTCTCTTGGACAAAGAATGAAATATTATTCCAAAAATATGGAACTTTACCTTTGTGAAACTCAAGGTTACTATAATCTTTTCTGACTGCTTGTTGTATTTCTCTTCTGTTGCACATATCTACTTTTTGATATCGTAGCCCAATTTTATTAGAACCAAACAAATAATCTTCAAAGTGTGTGATGTGAAGCCATCATAGAAGGGCAATGGCATGATCCCAGAGAGTGTATAATCAAATGGAGTGGGAAGATGACTGATCATATATTCCCACACCTTAAGTGAAAGTCTGTGTGGGATGTATCTCCAACACAATAACATCTACACTTACTGCCTAACAATCCACCCCATTTTTCTCCTGTGTGAGCTGTGAACATCTCTCTTCCTGACTCAAGAATAAACACTCCAGGTAGTTACAACTTAAACTAATTTCCACCTACAGAAACTGTGCTAATGCCATCGGGAAATTTTCACCCTTACACCTCATCCCCTATATTATCTTGTGACTGTAATAAGTATTGCTTAGAATGCAGACTCTGAGTTTTGAGTCAGTGATTGGTGGTGTCCTCTTACCTCTCCATTTTATGTAGAATGCAGGCTGAATCAAAGATATCATGATATTATTTTTCTCCACATACACACCCAACTTCCAGAATTTCTTATTTCCGGCAAGGGCACTACTATCCTTCTAATTTCTCACGTTTTTATAACTTCAATGTCATCTTCAGTTCCTTCCTTTTCTTCACCCCATATCCACATATTCAATTGATTGCTAAATCTCATTGGTTCTATCTTTACATTTCTCACATTTGTTCTCTTTGCTTCATTCACAAAGCCATCACTCTAGTCCAGGTGCTAATTACCTTTTTTTGGACCATTGTAAAAGCCTCCTAATTGGTCTCCTTGTTTCACCTCTCTCTATTCATTCTCCTTCCATGTGGTTGCCAACCTTTAAATCTTTGTACTTTTGGTCTTTATCAAACTAAAGTAGTAGCAGGTTGTAGAAAACAGAGATGAATTCTTATTAGGGATGACTGGGAGATGAAGTTGGAAAGGTAGATAAGGACCAGATCATGGAAGGCTTTGAATGCTAGGCTAAGGACATTAGAATATTTATTCTGGAGGCAATATGAAAGTTTTAACAGAAGGAGATATGATGAAAATGATCTTTTAGAATTATTAGTTTGGCGATAATGAATAAAATCAACGGGATATAAAGGGAGCTGAATATATAGAAATGCAGTGATGGTGAATCTTTTGGAGATGGAGTGTCATGCCCTGCCCTCGCTGCATTTCTTAGACCAAGTGCAGTGCCCGACTTCTCCCCACCCAGAGAAGTACTGGGAGTACTTCATCCCCCTACCCTCCCTTTCCCCTCTGGGAAGGGAGAAAGTGCTCTCATTGGGCTGCTGGGCAGAGGGGTAGAAGATGTGAAAAAATGCCATCAGGCATGGTGGAGAGGGAGAGGGGAGTATCTCTCCCCATGTCTCTCAGCCTTTCTAGTAATGAACTGGGGCATGGGAGGGTAAGGGTAAGGGCAGTCATGTGCCCACAGAGAGTGCTTTATATGCCATCTTTGGTACCTGTGCCATAGGTTTGCCACAATTGTACCAGGATATCATAACAAGAGAATAAATATTCTTTTGATAATATCATTTCCTAACACATCTCCGTTTTCTTATTTTGAGGATGTGGATCTTAAGACCTACCATCCTTGTTGGCTTAGTTGAGTGTATTTTGTTCCATCTTCTATAATGCAGCAAAGATTAAGCATTGGATTTGATTTTTTCATTCAAAGGCTTAAGTTGAGGGGAAAATGCTTTTAGACAAAAGCTGGTTATGGTAATACTCTAGAAATATGTCATTGGTGGGGCAAGTTAGTTAGATGTCAACTGAGTTTTACTGACCTGGACATATCTTAGGAATGGAGGGTATTGGGATAGAGTTTGGACCTATAATTTCATGGGTAGATGAATCTCTGAGGTAAGGAACATCTCTCTAGCAATGTAGGTCAGCATCTTCTCTGCAACTTACAGAGTTGTCTACATCACTAAAAAGTTAAATGACTTGTCTAAGATCATGGCCAGTATAGGTCATTGACTGGACTTGGCTCCAGATCTTTTGACTTTAAGGCTAGTTCTCTATACATGATTCCTTGCTGTTTCTCAGTAGAATGGTATATCCTTTTAATATACATGTTTCTGGCTGTCCTATTAAAACATGTAAAGATCCTTTAAAGGCAATTTGAAAAGTATCCTTGGGTTGGGCCAAAAGAGTCAAATAGTACAGAGGTGTTTCACCTACCAGTGTTCTATACCATAAGTATGGCTCAAAAAAAGTTTGGTTTTGTTGTTGTTCAGTTGTGTTTTAACTCTTTGTTACCCCATTTTGGGTTTTGTTGGCAAAGGTATTGCAGTGGTTCGTCATTTCCTCCTCCAGCTCATTTTACATATGAGGAGACTGAGAGAAATAGGGTTAAATGATTTGCCCACAGTCACACACCTAGTGTCTTGAGTCCTGATTTGAATTCAGACCTTATTGACATCAGGCCTGGTGATCCATCTACTGTTTCACCTAGCTGCTTTTCAGTAAAAAGTCTAGACCAAAGGAAAACTGTATGAAATCTCATCTAGTTCTAGCAGTTGCAGGGTCTCATACTGATTAAGTTCTTAATTTCCCCCTCTGTAAAATGGGGATAATAATGTCTACAGTATTCACCTCACAGGATTATCATGAAGCTTAAATGAGATAATATATGCAAAGTGCATTGAAAATTTACAGCATCACGTAAAGGTCAATGAACATTATTATATTTAAGGCCACCTAGGAAGCCATTAAGAAATGACTCAGTGTATTCTATATATGTTTCTCTTATTAGAATATAAAATTGAGAGCAAGTATTGCCTTTCTATTTGCATTCCCATGGCTTAACACACTATTTTTCATACCATAAAGCACTTCATAAATCCTTTTTCATTAACTCATTCCTGGGTAATCATGACTCTTTCATAGATAAAGAAATTATGTCAGATATTATTTATTTGGCTTAATTCAGGTCATAGGCTTAGATATTAGTAGAGTTGGGATTTAGACATGCATTAAATATAGAGCAATAAAGGACTTCAGAAGCCCTCTCATCCAATTCCCATCTTTTTGCAGATGAAGAAGTTGATGCCAAGCAAGTTGAGGTAACAATCCTTAAAATAATGATCAGATAATATGTAAATCTCTTTTGCATGATTGCACAATTATGACCTTTGTCAAATTGCTTTCTATATTAGGGGAGGGGAGGGAGGTTGAGAGAGAATTTTGAATTCAAAATTTAAAAAATGAATGTTAAAATATTTTTACATGTAATTGGGAAAAGTAAAATATTATTAAAAACAGACAAAAAAGACAAATAATAAAGGCAAATTTTGCACTTTTGATCTCTGACTCCAGAAGCAATGTTCTTTCCATCATACACTCATCCAGAATCCATAGAATGATCATCATTCCTATTAATATGTTATTTTATTTATTTTGAATGTTTAGAACTTCTGACTATAAAATTGCTAAGGCTCATGAGCAATAATTTTATGCTATATACTTATGTTGGTAAACCTATGGCACGTGTGCCAGAGGGGACTGCTCCCTTCCCCCTTTCCATTGTGCTTGAGGACATTTTTTGCACATCATCCTCCCCTTTGCCCAGCAGCCCAATGGATGCACTTCTTCTCTCCCCTGTCTGGGGCAAAGGGGCAGCACTCTCACATGCTCTGTGAGGGTGCATTTTGGGCACTCAGTCTTGAAAAGGTTCGCCATAACTGCTATGTACTATGTACAGCTCTTATTTATATCAATATATTGCCTGACTAAGCTGTTCAGAAAATGTTTCACACATCCTTTACTCCATCCTGTTCCTTTGCCTTTTAGTCCTTTAATATCATTAATACTTGATAATAACAGAGTTATTACTATAACTCATTGTTCTCAGGACATCCAAATTACCTTGATTTAATAATACAAAGTGCCCTGGTTCTTCCTTCATTGCTTTGGATTACTGTTCCTTGTTTAACAAACTGCAGATTCTGGTGCTGGCCTCATTTCTGGGCCTCTGTCAGAAGTGAAAAATCCCAGTGATACCTGACAGGATTATGCTGAAACTATTCATAAAATTCACATTTCAGCTCCTCAAAATAATTACTTAAGACCTTTGTAAAAATGAAGCAGTGAGGCAAATGGTGCATACCATCTGCCTGGTTTTCAAAATTTCGTTCTTAAGTCTGCATTTAAACCCATCACTGCAATAAGGGAAGGAACAAAGTATGTAACAGCTTCTTCAAGGCTACTAAACTCAGGTTGCAGAATGCAGTCCTTTTGCACCTTGCCAGCTATTTTTGGCGAGCATATTATCTATTGTGCCACAAAATCGATGCCATTAAATTTTTTTCATGAATGCTTATGCTTTAATTTTTTTAAAAAAGGGCTTTAAACCCATTTCTTGACTTGTTTTGTATAAGTGAACCACATGCTAACACACCACTCAGTGTGAGAGTATTGTCCAAACATCACAAAATCAGTTCCAAAGTCCAGACAATTACCAGTCCTTCTTTCACAGAATAAATACAGCATAAGACTTATGCCAAACACCAGTCGACCAGAACCTTGGAGCACCTTCACAGTAAATTACTTTGCACAACAACTGTAGAAAACTTTATGTACAGCCCACAGTGGGGAGCACATAACCCCATAATACTCAGAATGCAGTGCCCAAGTTACACATGATGACAAGGTAAACATTTGCTTAAGAATTCCATCAAAGGAGGAAGTGGTATAAAATAACCAGGGGATGCTCTCCCATCTTTTAAACCCCAAATTAGGTGTGACCACAGACTTGCCCATCACTTTCTGGCTTAAAGCCCTGCCAATTACCTCATCCCTGTTTCAGAAAAGAGAGGAACTTAATTTTTCCATCAAAAGACTTCCAACCAATCATTGACCAGCTAGAGTGGAGGTGGGATTTGGGGATGATTCTTTTTTTTTTCCTTCTTCTTGCCACTTATGCTTTTGTCTACTTGCTTATAAGGTTTTGTTTTACAAAGGTGATAATTATTATTTTTCTTTTTTGCTTTTCCTTTGAGAAGCACAAGACACTTTTGTCACCTGTCCATTTCCCAATATGAATATAATTACAGGTTATTATTATAGTTATAAATTCTTAGTATCCTCAGTCTCATTTTCGTAGTCATATTTAGCAGCATGACTATTAAAGTTAAATGTTCCTTGAATAATTTTCTAGCATTAGGTGCACCATTACTAGAAAAGATTAAATAAGATGCATTTGGTTAAATGGGCAGCTAGAAGGTGTGGTAGATAGAGTGCTGTAATGCAAGGTGGCTAACAGAAACTTTTTGCTTCTGTAATTTCTAATGGTCACAAAAAGTCAGTTAAACATCTTAGAATCTTCAGAAAGTCAGTTGGAACTTGAAACTATAAATAGAAGTGAAGTTCCAACTGATGGGGCTTTTGCCTTCTGGCTTTCACTGTGGCTGGAGGCTTTTGCTTTGGCTTAACCTGTTGGCTTTGGCCAAATTGCTTCGGCCTTGGCCTGTGCTTATTTTGTCTTGGGGAAATTTGGACCTATCTCATTTCTCTGGACCTCTCCCTGATCTCCCATCTCCATCCCTCCCCCTTCCCTGAATTTCCTTTGGGTCCTGGGTGGAAGGGAGGGCTTGGTGATTAGACATTGTGGGTTTAGTTTCTATAGGCAAGTAGAGTATCCTCAAATAATTTACCCCTAGTTTTAATGATTTGATAAAGACTTTACTTAAAAGGCAGTCAAATCTTCCTGACTGGAAGAGCTGGACTCTCTCTGTCTAAACCTCTCCGCGACCCATTCCCCACCCTCACCCTCTCCCTAGCAGCAGTTAGAAAACCCTGAACCCCAATCCCCTTCTGACTGACCCTGGTATTAATAAATCCCCTTGTTACCTATTCAAACCCTCTAGTGAATCATTGTGTCAAAAATTAAGACAAGGGTTCAAGGAGAAGGAATCATTTTTCTTCTATTTCCTTGAGGGGAGCTGGGGGCATCCATCTTGGCAGGAAGTACCCACCCTAAACTTCCTCCAGCCATCAGTTTGACTGGCAGGGAGGGGCTCTCTCGACTCCTCCCTCAAGAAGCTTTGAAATTAACAAGAGAAACCCTCCAGCCAAACCTAAACATTTCTTACTGGCCCTAGTATCCTTGTATCCTCTATCTCAAGCCTCTGGGAATAAACCTGTTTGAGCTGCCCTCTCCTACATACCCCATTTCTTTTATCTCCTACATACCTTCCCATACCTTCTTTCCTCCTCCAATCACTTTATAATCACCCAGTATCCCCTTTTATCCTTCATCACACCCAAATTGCCTATGAGACCCACTCAAATTACCTTATTTACTTCTTGATAACAGTGCCAAGCCTGAAATCAGGAAGGCTTGTCTTCATCTTCTCAAATTCAAATCTGGTCTCAGACACTTACAAGCTATATAACCTTAAGCATGTCACTTAACCCTCTGTGCATCATTTCACTTATCTGCAAAATGAATGGGAGAAAGAAATAACAAATGATTCCAGCATTTTTGTGAAGAAAACACCCAGTGGGTCACAAAGAATGAGACATGACAGGACAGAGGGACAGTCCTATATGCCTCCTTCTCCTGAGTAATTAAAAACTATAATGTGTGATAGATACCATTTAACTGCTCTGTTATAAATCCTCTTGCTCTCTTAAAGTGCTCAGACCTCAGTACTCAGTGAACAGAGATATTATGGTCAAATATTATGTATGCACATGAGATACTAAGAAAAGAATCAGGGCAGTTGATGTGATAAAAGATATTGGAAGGCAGAAAGGGAGATTTCAGTCTGCAAAGCCATTTGAAAGTGTTCCTAACACCAGCAAGGTGTCTCAGGGGATAGAGAACTGCGTTCGGAGCCAGGAAGACAAATTCAAAAATCCTGAGACAATTACTAGCTGTGTGACCCGGCAAGTTACTTAATATCTCTCGAGTCTTAGTTTAGTAACTCATTTGTAAAATAAGAATCAAATTCAATAGCCTATAAGATTCTTTCTGGCTCTAAATTTATGTTCTTATGATTGGCTTCTCAAAAACACCCTGTGAGAGATTAGCTTTTAGCAGCTTCTCATAAATGTACGTATACTGTGGGAAACTGGAAATATGGTTTAAATGAGTGCATTTACTCATCACTGATCCTCTTCATTGCATATTGATAGATGTGCTGAAATTATTCCCCTTTTCACCATATTTTGTGGGAGACTGATAATTTGTGTTCTAAGATCTGACTACTACTGTTTCTTCCAACATTCATTCATTTATTCCTTAAAGAGTTTATGAAGCATCTGTTGTGTGCAAAGAATATTCTGCTGGCTAGGATACAAAGTTTACATGACACTATTATTGCTGTCATAGAGGTTCCAGTAGAGTAGGCATTTAGGACACACAGATAACAATTCTTTTTTAATTTTAAAAAGTTTTAATATTTTATTTTTCCTATTACATGTAAAAATGATTTTAACCTTCATTTAAAAAAATAATTTTGATTTCCAAATTCTCTCCTTCTCTCTCCTCCCTCACTGAGAAGGCAAGTGATTTGATAAGGGTTATTATACATGTGCAGTCATGTAAAACGTATTTCCATGTTAGTTATGTTGTGAAAGAAAATACAATCAAAAATTACCAAGACAACAGGTCTTGATAATAATATTATTATCAATATTTGACATTTAAGGTCATGATTGCATGGATTTAGAACTGGAAGTTACCATAGACACGTTCTAGTCTAACTGAATCACTTTACAGAGAAGGAGCTAAGGCACAGGGAGACAAAAACATCACATAAGTAGCGAGTGGCATAGGTGTGACTACAAAGCACTTTATATAAATTATCCCTTTAAGTCTCATAACAACTCTGTAAAGTGGCGATTACAGGTTTTGATTGATTTCATTTTAATCTAGACTTGTGATTTCACTAGAGTAGAGAAGTCTTGGTAAAGAAATTCACTACCCTGAAGATCAACAACTTCTCTGCAATTTATATTCTTACAGCCTCATCTGAGAGGATTTGCCTTGTCACACAGCTAATATGTGTCAGAGGCAAAATTTGAATCCAGGTCATTATGACTCAGAGATCAGCTCTGCCTACTATGCCTAATTCTCTCAGTTTTAAAATTAGGGGTTGGACTAGATGACTCGAAGTTCCTTTCAACTCTAAATCTATCTTGTTCTAAGAGTGAATAGAAATAGGAATTGTTTGGTTGAAAAAAAAGCATTGATCTTCTCTCCCTCTCTGGCTACTACCATTGTTTGGGATGAGCTCTACTTTTTCTACTCTCTTCACTTTGCAGATGAGGAAACTGAAACTTAGAGAGGTTGTGACACATGTAGTAAGTATTAAAAGTGGGATCTTATTGAAGTTGTCCTTAATTAGGTCTAATGCTCTATCCATTATTACATTTTTGTTGTTGTTCAGTTGTTTTAGTTATGTCCAATTCTTTGTGACTCTATTGGTGTTTTCTTGGCAAAGATAATGGAGTGGTTTGGCATTTCTTTCTCCAGCTTATTTTACAGATGAGGAAACTGAGGCAGACCTCTACATGACTTGCATAGAGTCACATAGCTAGTAAGTGTCCAAGGTCAGAGTTGAACTTAGGAAGATGAGTCTTCCTGACTGCAGGCCCAACACTCTACCCCACTGGCTTTACTACTCTGTAAAGTGATTCAGAACTGCATTCATTATGAGACTTAAAAGAGATAATTTATAAAAAGTGCTTTGTAGTCACGCCTATGTCACTCACTACTTATGTGATGTTTTTTGTTTCCCTGGGCCTTAGCTCCTTCTCTGTAAAGTGATTCAAAACTGCATTTATTATGCTGCTCTGACTCATGATTAGATATTATACATTATATGATTTGTGCTTTACTAGACTATATTAAAAAAATTCCTTAAACATAAAATCCTACTACATCTTCATAAATATTTTGTGCATTACATATATCTAAATGTACTGAGACTAAGCTAATTTCTTTTCTATGATTCACAATGACAGAGAGCCCGATCAAAAAAATTAACATCCCAGGAAAATATTTGGTTCCAATATCAAAGGTTCTAAAATTGTCTAGATCAGGAGGTAAAGATATCCTCTTTCACTTCATAGGGAGATCCTTCATTGCCAGTGTTCAGTAGAGAAAATTCTTGCTCTAGAATCAGAAGATCCAAATTCAAACTCTTAACTCTCATGATTACTGTCTGTATGGCCTTGGGCACAAGTCTCTTAAGTAGCCTATGCTTCAGTTCCTTCATCTTTCAAATGAGTTCATTGAAGTAGATGGCCATTTAGGTCATTTTCAACTGTAAATCTCTGATCCAATGACATTAATGAGGTAATTAGAATGATAATATATAGAGATATACACTTTGGCTATAGATATCCTGGTGCTTGTGTCATAAATGTGTTGGGAGTGAACTGGAGATTTTGTAGGTGAAATTTTAGGTGAATTTAATGCTCATGGTTTTCATTACACTACTAGCTCCTTGTTCTCCCCCAAGCCCATCTTGGTCTGTCACAACCAATGTGGTCTGAATTCCATCCAACATTTTACTAATATTTACCACGACTAAACTCGGTATTGCTTGATAAGTCAAATCTGTTGTAAATCACTTCCAGTTGTATAAATACATTATTTATTCATAACTCTCTACTAAAAAAAAACACTCATTGCTCAAAATGGTGCAATGATTACATGAGTCCATTTGCTAATGTGATGACCTGAGTGGGATACTAGACCACTATGATGACTTTGGAGAAATAAAAATAAAAATATTTAAAATAGATATTTATTTTAAAAAATAGACACTCCTGACAGTTATAAAAATATGTATTAGTCTATCCTCTACTCCATTTGATTGTAACAATTTCCATTTTCTCAGTAATTCTTTGTTTTTTGGGGTCCTCAGAGAGATATCTACTGGCACAGTTGCAGATTGGAGCAGTGATTAAGGAGTGATTCAGGGATTGGGGGCAGTGACAGAGATATAGCCAAGGCCAAGAGACAAAGGTAACTAGGCTGTACTTGCATATGCCTGTGTCATTCCACATTCACTGGGCTTCCCCCAGATACTGACTTATTGAAAGTTCAGGAAGGAACCCAGGGATCTGTCATACTGTTGTACCTGAACTCTAGTTTGGAATCAGACTTTGGCCATGTTCTTGGCTTTTCCTCTAAGATGTGAAGTGGGGAATTGGCCTCCCCTGCTATAGATGAAGCACTCCAAAAAGTCATACAAAGGACTAGCTAAGAGGTGACAGTTTAGCTTTCTGTAGACTAGGGCTCTGTTGTGTTTGAGTTTTGTACCTCCAGACAGAATCAGTGTTTTTAAAAAATTCCTGGCTTAGTTAATGATTAATGAACCAGAATGGGCTGCTATGGTATCATTATAAAAGCAAATGAGAAAAGAAAATATTTGAATTGAATTGGTCCTTAGGGAATTATCAAATTGTGTTCTTAAATTAAAAGTTTATAAGTTAAAATGCATGTGTCTTATTTAAAAAAAGTTTAAGTAGCTTCAGGTTTTCTGGACCATCAACTGTGGTTCAAAATGGCATGGCAAATTTAAGTATTTACTGTGACACTAGTAACCGAGGCTGCAAACCATTCAAGTAACTTATGTTACTGACCAACAACTTCATAATTACTCATTGTGTATTCTTCATGAACTGGAGAAAAATGGACCAATTTTTCAAAATCCTTCAATGATCCGTTTTTGGGTCTATTCGTTTTTATATTGCCTCAGATAAATCTTTTCCAATTATTTTCTTTTCTAAATACTTGATATCTTTGGTTTTTACTTCACTTACATTTCCCAATGTATGCATCACCCCCTCCTCAAAGACCATTCTTTAAATCAGAATCAAAAGAGGGAAAAAAAGACAGTTTAGCAAAGCTAATCTTTCAAAAATGTCTGATATATAATGGGTTTTGTATTCATGGACCCCATCTTTTTAAGTAGAAGAAGCTGTTCTTCTTTGAGAGTTTGTATTAGTTCATTCTTTATGTTTGAATCCCTAGTACCTAGAACAATGTTTGGTACATATTACGTACCTAATAAATGGTCCTTGACTGATTGATTCCCTTAGCTCTTCTTTGGGGCCAATCATCTTAATTATAATTTCTTAGTGTACTGTTTCAACCATTTATTTTCACCATGGCCCAACTATGTGATTACTTAAAATTGGATGATTTTTAGAGTCAAGAAAAGAATACTTCAAGTTATTTTTTAAAACTTGGACTTCTCTAGGAAAAAGACAAATAAAAGTTTTATTACTTTCCATAAGAAATATACTTTCTCAATTTTCTCATTTATTTAGTGGGAAGTACATACAATTGACCCTCATTCAAGAATTGTTATGAAGATCAAGAATAATTAGTTCAAAAACATATTTTAAACAATTATCTGCAAACAAACTACTGAGGCATAATTATGAAATCTCCTTGTAGAGTAGCTACATTAGAGAAAGAAGAGTAGGTCAGATATTCAAATATTTACATGAAACAAGATCCAAGAAATGAGCCAATAATAAAACTTATGGCCACAGATATATCTATTCAGAAATGGAAAAACAAATGAACTGGAAACTAATGCATAGAAGCAAATGTGACATCATAGGTATCCCTGAGATTAGGTGGGATGAAACACATGGCTAGAATATAGTTCTGGAATGCTTTACCAAAAAGTGGGAGGGAGGCAGTGTGGAAATGTATATTAAGAAGATACACTCATATGAGAAAGTCATGAGAAGGAGGAAGCATGGTAGAGAAAATATCAAATAAGAGAGAAATGTAAGTGATAGTGTCATTGGTATATATTACAAACCACCTAGACAGAAAGAGGAAAAAGAGTTGAAGTTAAGGAAGGGGATGACAAACCTGTCTTAAATGCATGACATAATAATGACTAGATGAGGCTATCCGGACATGTCCTAGATCTCTTGCTATCAAAAGCAGAAAAGCTAATAATTCCTTGATTTTTCTAAATAATAATTTCATCCTACGAAAGTTTGAAGAACCAACAAAAATTAAATTCTTTCATCAATATAGGATAAAAAGGTGATAATCCTGTATGTCATGATAGTGGTGGAAGTGAACACTAAATCATAGAATTGGTGATAAAGGAAAAGAGACATCAGAGTAATCTGCCATAAACTTTTAATTTTTGGAGAACAGATTTCAAAGCATTCAGAGGAATAACAGGTAGGGTTCAAATTGTACGAAAAGAATCAACTAGTAAGGGAAGTTCTAAAGAACTGAATACTGAACACATGATGAGAAATAATTCTGATAAGAATTCTGATAAGGGAGAAAAGGAGACTATAGAGTCCTGAAACCAACCTAAACTTTTAAAAGATATATAAAAAGATATATAAAAGATGGAAACAGGAAAGGTAGCAAAATATGACAAATGTAGTGTCTTCATTTTTAACTCTCAGACTAAGTTGAGATTGGCCATAAATCTAAAGACAACAAAAAAGTGTGTGTGTGTAGTTACATTTTAAGGAACGCTTTGGATATCTGGTAAATGTTGTCCATCCTTCTTTTTTGAAAGAGACCAATAGCATCATGGGGTTATGTCTTGATTTTTGATACCTGGCAGATAATGTAATGATAATTTTTAGTGAGAAAAGGCCTAAGTTCTCAACTCATTGCTTTGTTTTCTCTGTTAAGGAAAATGATATTTGAACTGGAAAGGAAAGAATGACTAATAGGGAGTTGAAATGCAAGATAAATAAAGAGGTAGTATGAGAGCGTCTTATTATCAAAATAACTAGTTTAGATAAAACTAAATACAGGGACAGTCTTTTCCTTATTTATAGCCATAGTACTTCACACAATGCCTAACAAATACCAGGTGTTTAATAAATGTTATTTGGATTTAATTAAATTAAAGGCACAGTGTAGGATGTATCTACATCTTTTGGAAGTAGGCAGGTGTAATTGGTAAGTTATCTTTGGTGATTTTTGAAAGATCATGAAAACTTGGATCTTGAAGAAGGATGAATAGCCCAATTTTCAAAAAGGAAGGAGAATATAGACTTTTTATGCCACTGAGTTTCCCTTCAATTCATGGCAAAATTCTAGGATGTATTAAAAAAACCCTTACCTTCCATCTTAGAATCAGTACTGTGTATTGGTTCCAAGGTAGTAGTGGTAAGGGATAGGCAATGGAGGTCAAGTGACTTGCCCAGGGTCACACATCTAGGAAGTGTGTGAGGTCAGATTCAAACCCAGGACCTCCTGTCTCTGGGCCTGGCTCTCAATCCACTAAGCAACATAGTTGACCCTCTTGGATGTATTTTAAAAGAGATATTTAAAATTGAATATTTAGAAAATGAAGCAATGATAAAAAAAAAGAGTCAGCATGACTTGATCAAAAGTAGATCATGCCAAACTGATCCCACTTCCATTCTTAACAGAATCACAAGACTAGTAGTAACTACGTTATAGAAAAGCATTGGACAGAGTCTCCTACATCATTCTTATGGAAAAAGATGGAGAAATATAGATCAGATGATAGTATAGCTAAGTGGATTTAGAAATATCTTAATGATAGAACACAACGAGTAGTCATTATGGTTTTGTGTTAGCTTAGAATGAAGTCTAATAGAATGACTTAGGGATTGGCCTTGTGCCAATTAAACATTAAAAATTTATTTAAGAATGGAATTTATTGATAACTTTTGTCTTTGCATCCTAATTTTCTCCCTGTACCTCTCTGCTGTTCTAGAGAGTCATCCCATATAAAAAAGAAAGTTTTTAAGAAAAAAAGAGAAAAAATTCCATAAAAGTGAACCCTGCATCCAAAATATTTTTGAAAACACATGCAGTGTTCTACTCTAGGGAGCTTTCATCTATGCAAAGGAAATGGGAGAGATGTCTTCTCATATTTCTTTCTTGGATCATGCTTACTCTTTGTAACTTTTCAATATTCACTGATAGTTCTTTCCATTTGCATTGTCATTTAAAATAATTTAGATAAAGGCATAGATGAAATTCTCATCGAATTTTTAGATGATGCACACATAGGAAGAATAGCTAACTCAGAACAAAATAAGGATTCAGAAAGACCTAGACAGGAGAGACCATTTAGGCAGACTCGAATAAAATGAAATTTGATAATGACAAAAATAAAGTCTGACATGACTTCTAAAAATCATTTTTATCAGTTCAAAATGGAGGAGTTCCTAAATAACACTTGCTCTGGAAAAGGTCTAAGGTTTTACAAATTAATAAGAGATATGATACACAACTAAGAGACAGCTAGATGACAATGGAAAGAATAACATACCTGGAATCAGGAAGACATGAGTTCAAATATGACCTCAGATTCTTGTGTAGCCCTGGAAAAATAATTTAATCTCTATTTGCCTTCATCCACTGGAGAAGGAAGTGGCAAACTATTCCAATATCTTTTCCAGGAAAACTTCATGGACGATATTGTAGAGCTTCGGCCCATGAGGTCACAAAGAGATGTACACAATGGTACAACAAAATTACAATAATTGAGTGTGATTTTGTTGTTGTTTAGTAATTTTTCAGACATATAAGACTCTTTGTGATCTTTTTTGGTGTTTTCTTGGCAAAGATATTGGACTGGTTTGTCATTTTCTTCTCCATCTTATTTGACAGATGAGGAAACTGAGGCAAACAGAGTTAAGTGACTTGCTTAGAGTCCCACAGCTATCAAATATCTGAGGCCAGATTTGAACTCCAGGTCCAGCACTTTATCCATGGGACCACCTAGATACCTGACTATGATTTTAGGCTGCTTAAAGCAAATTACTTCTACAACATGTTCAGGTCTCGTTGCTATATTTTATGAAGCTGGCAAACTAGAGAGTGTCCAGAGGAGGGCAGCATAGAGTAGAGCCCTGATATGCTATGTGAAGATAGATTATTTTAGAAAAGACCTAAGGGAGATATAATATCTTCTTGCCAGTATATGAAGGCTTTCTTACAGCAGATGGATTAGACTTGCTCTCCTTGGACCCAGAGAGTAAAACAAGGAGCCATGGATGGAAATTGTTAGGAGAAATATTTAGACTTGATGTGAAAAACATTTCCTGACAATTAGAAGTATGAAAAGGAGAAGGTTTCATTTCAATGGAACTCTTTGAGCAAAAGCTTAGATGACTACCCGTGTGGTATAGAAAAGATTCTTTTTCATTTTTAAGTTGAACGAGGCAGTTTTTGATGTCTCTTTCAACTCTGAGTTTCATTGATTCTATAATTCTGTGATTTGGGTTATATGCATTGCAAGAAGAAATTATTGGTTTATAAACTTTAATCATGGAAGGGGTATGAGAGAACCATAGCAATCCAGCATCCTCATTTAATAGATGAAAGTCCTGAGGCTAAAGGTCACACATTGAACTGGTACCACATCCATATGTCTCTTGGGTCATAGGTCCAATGTTATTTTTATTATTAATCAATAACCAATTAATTTTTGTTGTTGTCCAGTTGTGACCAACTCTTTGTGACACCATTCAGCATTTTCTTGGTAAAGATACTGAAGTGGTTTACCATTTCCTTCTACAGATCATTTTATAGATGAGGAAACAAAGGCAAACAGAGTTAAGTGACTTGCCCACGGTCACACAAACTAGTAAGTTTCTGAAGCCAAATCTGAATTCAGAGATGTCTTTCTGATTTCAGGCCTGGAACTCTATCCACTATGCCACATAACTTCCCAAGCAATTGATACATATTTATTAATCATACCACACACATAATATATATCAATACATAAATAATATCTCAGCCATACCCCTTTCTAAGATGGACATCAATCCGTTAGTACATTCTTGACTCCATCAATAAGGATATTCTTTCCATCAGTGAAGATTATGTTCTACATATGAAGTATTATCCTGGGCTATTTTTCATCAGGTCTTCTCATAAATGAGCCAAAGAGAAACTTCAATATATTGGAAGCCTTTCTCTAAGTCTTTTTAGAGTTCTTGGGTACCAGTGAAGCCCCCAGGCTGTCTGATATCTTTAATGCTCATTACATGGCAGGATCACCTCTTTTCCCAGTCATTAATTTTCTTAGATAATTGTCTTGCATAATTTTTTGTGCTTGTCATCAATGATAATATGCGCTTTAGCTTTCTTATGACAACTTTGATACAACCAATGTTCCCCTTTCCCCCTTGCAACATCAATTAGGAAAAGGCCACAAAGCCAGAACTTGATTTTCCTATTGGGGAAAGAATGTCAAGGATGAAGTTGTGCCCCTCCTTGACAGTTTTCTAAGGACTTCTGACTATGTGATCAATGGCTTCCTGGGTATCTAGGGACATAAAAGGTTCCTCCAAGGTGGGATCAGGACCTCAGGACCACTCTGACTTGGTGGATAACCTGAAGAATACTTATCAATGGACCCTGTCCTACTGACTAGATGACTTTCCATATGGAGGTAAGGGGTGTGTGTGTGTGTGTGTGTGTGTGTGTGTGTGTGTGTGTGTGTGTGAGAGAGAGAGAGAGAGAGAGAGAGAGAGAGAGAGAGAGAGAGAGAGAGACAGAGACAGAGAGACAGAGAGACAGAGAGACAGAGAGAGAGACAGAGAAAGAGAGACAGAGAGACAGAGAGAGAGAGAGAGAGAGAGAGAGAGATCTATAGAAGTTAAGAGCCACTACATCATCGCAGCAAATCTTGCTGTGTCAGAACAAATACATATTTTATTGACTCTCTTCAATGCTGTGAATATATGAAGCTGAAATGTTTTATCGTAGCCACTTTAAGTTGAGGCCATTGTCCCAAGGGACTGTGTTACTGAGAGGAGAGTTTTCCACAGTTTAGAGGGGTCTTTTTGTGTTTTGACTCTTGCTGTATCTTTCAATAAATATCAGCAAAATTCAGTAATACACCAAAGTGAAAGCTGACTGACATCAACTGTTTTTCAACAATATTGAGGAAATTACATTTTTTAAAACGACATTGGGATGCTAATCCCTTGTGAAATGATATTGAGGGTATGTCATATGGTACTTATGATTTATATTTGGGGAAACACACTTAATGGGGTCTCATGAGCTTTATGATTAGCTATGCTTCATACCTCTAATATTAACTGCTAAAACCCTGAGGTGAAATGTATTCGAGCTCTCCAGTCCCATCCAGTTAATGTGAATGTAAGTTGAGAGAATAGCTGCAGAATTTATATGACAGTAGAATGATAAGCTGGATTGAAATGAGTGGAGAAGTACAGATAGAATGGAATAAATAAGGTGAAGACAAAGAGATGGAGTGGTAGAGTAAGGGGATCCTTGTAGAATAGAGGGAGATGAGGTAGATACTACCTGATAGAATCATATGAGAGGGCAAGCTAGCTCCAGCACATCAATATGCATAAAAAGCGCCACAATCCCTTCAGGTTTGGACAATAAAAAGTGAGATTTCAACTCACCTAGAATTTAAATAAAAGACTTGTCAATTAATATAGACCAATTATTTTGCCAATTCTGAATAGATACACTTATCTGCATAGCAAATCCATATTCAAATCAGAAAGTGGCTCATAAAAGGGGATGCTAATTAGGAAGAGAGTCTCAATATCCAACAGATCTGGCAATGTCCTCTTTCCCAAGGTAGAAGAGCTAGGCACATCTGCCCTACCCTCTCATAGACCTCATGGAAATTTGAGCTTGCAACAGTCTGAAATATTTTAATTAGATGCTTACTGAACAGGTATTGAGCATAAGCAGTATTTATGGTCTTATAGACCATTTTGTTGGATCTTTCACAAAAAATACTGGTTTCATGCAGCCTATATAGCAAAGATTATATTACAGACAGTAGCAAAAAAAAGGAAGTATAAAAAGAAAAGGGGGGTGGGAAGCTAAAGGGAGAGACTTATGTGAAGCTTAACTAAGTACGGAAAGAAATGTTTAAAGGAAGGTGACTTGACTGAGACTTCATTCAACTGTTTATTTGATATAAAACCATCTATGAGCTAAGATATAAGCATGAGCATCAAATGAATGACAGTTGTTTTATTGTGTTTTCAACATTTTTAGTTGTATTCTAAAAAAAAAAACAGATGCTGTCCACATGATGCCAAACATATGGCTTTTGGCCGTGCTCTTGTGATCTGTAGTAGATTGCTGTAATGTACAGGGCAGAGGGGGGAAAAAAGCCATTTACAGACAGAACTGACCTGAATGTACTTCAGCTGGATCTAATTTCACCCAAGCTGATGGTCTCTTCCCTCCAGCACCTTCTATTTTATCAAATGCCACATATTGTTTTTTGAAGTGGTTCATGTTGCCATAGTGAATACCACAGATGGATTGCACAAAGGACATTTGGTTGTCTGTATCTTGGCTAAGGTCAGGACCCATTGTTGTTCATGTTTGGGTGGAGGACCTCTTGAATCGGTCTTCCCAAGGAAATTAATGAGTTTCAGCTGCCTGAGAGAGAATATTGCACAGGCCATGGCTTGCTGGGTTGACAAACTTATAGATCATTATCATCATCTGGGATCTTTAGGCACTGATGAGGTACTTGCAAGTTTTTTGTTTGTTTTTATTTTGTATCAGTCCTTAGGCTATTACTATCACCTGATAAATAAGGGTCTGAAAAAGGAAGGGAGTCTGAGGCAGTGATAGTGATTATCTGCTACTTTATAACTTAGGAACAGATGTAAAGATGGACTGGACCTAAGATGACATGTTGGCCAACCTTCTCATTTTTAGATGAGGAAACAGGTTCAGAGAGGTTAAATGATTTGCTTAGGTTCACAAAGTTAGTGTATTCTATCCATTATTTTGTTCTCTAAGATGAAACAGTGTAATTTTAGTCTCTCTTCCACTTAATGGTCCTTCATGTGTTTGAAGACAGCTATCATTTCTCCTTCTACCTCCGTTGCTCATGATAGTTTTTTCTTCTCTACAATAATCATTCATTTAAACTAAATGGGATGCAATCCATGACAGTGATTAATAGCTCTGATGTGCTTATGCTTCCTTGATTTACACCTTGCCCAAAATGAATAATCAGAAGATATAGATATGAATTAAGTTTAACTGAATTGAAATAAAGATATTCTCATCTTCCATTCCTGTCCTCCTATCTTTTTAAGGCTAAGAATCTCCAGATCTATCATCTGGTCTTTATATGGTATGATCTCAAAACCTTTTACTATTATGTTTGTTCTTTAGATGCTCTTCATATGAACAATGTCTTTCCTGATATCATATTATCACAAAAAAGAAACTATTTTAATCAAATCCCCTTATTTTTCTTATGAAGAATTGGAGGCAAGAGAGTTTAAATAATTTGCCCAGGCTCACACAGCTAATAAATTTAAACTCAGGTCTTTCTGAATCCTAGTCTAACCCCCTATATACCACATTACACTGTGTCACGTAACCTAAAATATGGTATTAGGTTCAGGTTAAATGGAAAAGCCAAGAAGGGGATCAAGAAACTTTATCTCTACTCCATGCCTAGAAAAATCAAGTCTTAATTCACCCCAAAAAGAGTTAATCAGTCCTCTCATTTTTATTGGGTAAGATATATTTATTTTAAATTCAATCATAGAACCTGCTCAGAGATAAGAGAAATTGTCCAAAGAAATAGAACAACTCTCATGTAATGCCCCAAATGGAAGGAATTCAAAACATGGAGGAAGTGAGTCTTTTTTAATTCAAATGGATCAACGATGTTTGTAGGCATTCTCCTGGTACTTCCTGTATCATCATATCATGAAAGAAGGCTACATTCTATTTCCTTTTATTTTCTTTTGATTCATAGTTTTAAGAGAATAACCAATAGAATGGTCCCTTCTTAGGAAAAAAAACCCAACAACAACCCAAAAAGGATAATATTGTTCATCTAGTTCCAACTATTCTATCATTGCAAAGAACTTGAATTCTTCAGAAAAGAAGTTTTTATAAATTCTTCATGGCTTCTGCCTTTCCCTTGGGCTGTCCAGATATTTATGCTACATTTCAAGGACACTGATAAATTGGAAGGCTTATAGAGAATGGCAAAGAGGGCAAAGAACCTTGAGATCATACTATGTGTTCCAATGATATCTATAAGAAATAAAATTAATATGGAATGATAAATTTAAAAATATTGGGGTTTTAAAGGGTTTATTGATAGCCATTTTAGGAAAATGAAGCCATGTGCCTGTTTAAAGGGACCCGTCATTTACCTGCTCTTCCCATCCTGGCTCCTGCTCCACAATCACAAAAGAGGAAGTACCAATCCTGTCCTCAGTCTTTATACTTTTTTCTACGTTATTACTCTTCCAGCCTATGTGATTACAAGCAAGGAATCATGGGAAATGTAGTTTGAAGTCCCCTAAACTTCCACAGGAAGTTTAGATGAGGGATCTCAAAATTAGTTCAAGGACTCCCAAATTTCTAATATCACATATCCTTCTACCTCCTCTTATCTAAGAGGTCACTCAGTTACATTGACATGTCCACCAAACCCACAAGTTTAACTAGACAAGGGTATCTCACTAATGTTTTACTTAAACTTCACTTAAATCCCTGAAAATACTTCTTTAAAGATAATTTCCCCCCAACCCAAAGTGGCCCACAATTGGGAGAACCCATTAGTATATTTCCTGGAGAACAGTCTTTCTGTCATGCACCTAGCACAGCTGCAATATCCCTTTTGAGGTGGTAGTACCAAGAATTTCTGGGAGGTTTGGCCTGGAGACATGAGGGCTTAATGGGGCCAGATGGCCATTTTCAAGTATTTTTTAAGGTTCAGCATGTGGAAGAGGGATTAGGTTTGCTCTGCTTGGCCCCAGGAGGCAGAAATAGGAACAATGAGTCCCAAGTCACAGAGTGGCAAATTTAGGCACTGATGTCAAGAAAAACTCACTAATAATGGCAGTGACCCAGAAATAGAAAGGACTGTTCTGGGAAGTAGTGAGTTCTTCCTCCCTGGAAGACTAGAGGATTTCTTCTTGGTTATATGGTGGAGCTGATTCTTATTCAGGTATGTATTGAACTCACTAGTCAGTTTCCTTACATTCCCATTCCTTTCTAATCCTTTCCAATTACAAAATCTATGACAATCTCTTGCTGTGTGCATACAGATTATTCCTCTGCAAAATGGGAAGACTAATTACTCTTTCCTATGTTTCTACAGCATAAACTTTATATGGACAATGCCAATGCAATATTATAGCAGTATGTCCCTGAAGCAAAATTTTTGTTTCCATTTTACATGGTTTTTGATGCATCCTACAGAGAGACACTCAAATTTCTGTGTTCTTTTGCTGAGAGGTAGGTACGATTGTTGGGGGATCTAGGTGGTGCAGTGGATATAGCACTGGACTTGCAGTTGGGAAGACATACTCATGAGTTCAAATTTTGCTTCAAATGCTTACTACATAATGCTTTCATTGCATCAGTGTCCTCATCTGTAAAATGAGTTGGAAAAAGAAATGGCAAATTACTCTGGTATCTTTGCAAAAAAAATCCTCAAATGGAATTATGAAGAATCAGATACAGCTAAAAGGACTGAAGAACAACAAAAGGTTCATCATGTCCATTTTATAAATATAGTAAGCTGAGGCTCAGAGAGGCTGAATAACTTGTCTAGAGTTGTACAACTTGGGAGTGTGTGATAAAGGATTTGATCTCATGTCTTTTTTTTTTAGATTTAAATATTTTATTTTTTTAGAAAACTTTTCCATGGTTACGTGATTCTTGTTTTTACTTTCCCCTTCACCCCCACCTTGAACCACCCCCCCGCAATATCCCACACACATTTCCACTGGTTTTAATATGTGTGATCAGTCACGACTTATTTACATATTATTGATAGTTGGATTGGTGTGGTCATTTAGTGTTTACATTCCCAACCCATGTGTTCAAGCTGTTGTTTTACTTCTGTTTTTCCATTCCTACAGTTCTTCCTCTGAATTTAGATAGCGTTCTTTTCCACAAATCCCTCAGAATTGTCCTGGGTCATTGCATTGCTGCCAGTACAGAAGTCCATTACATTCGATTTTACCACAGTGTATCAGTCTCTGTGTACAATGTTCTTCTGGCTCTGCTCTTTTCACTCTGCATCAATTCCTGGAGGTCTTTCCAGTTCACATGGAATCCCTCCAGTTTATTATTCCTTTGAGCACAATAGTATTCCATCACCAGCATATACCACAGTTTGTTCAGCCATTCCCCAATTGAAGGACATCCCCTCCTTTTCCAGTTTGTTGCCACCACAAAAAGCGCAGCTATAAATATTTTCGTACAAGTCTGTTTATCTATGATCTCTTTGGGGGTACAAACCCAGCAATGGTATGGCTGGATCAAAGGGCAGGCATTCTTTTATAGTCCTTTGAGCATGATTCCAAATTGCCAGCCAGAATGGTTGGATTAGTTCACAGCTCCACCAGCAATGCATTAATGTCCCAATTTTGCCACATCCCATCCAACATTCATTACTCTCCCCTTCTTTCATTTTAGCCAATCTGCTAGGTGTGAGGTGATACCTCAGAGTTGTTTGGATTTGCATTTCTCTAATTATTAGAGATTTGGAACACTTTCTCATGTACTTATTGATACTTTTGATTTCTTTACCTGAAAATTGCCTATTCATGTCTCTTGCCATTTATCAATTGGGGAATGGCTTGATTTTTTATACAATTGCTTTAACTCCTTGTATATTTGAGTAATTAGACCCCTGTCAGAGTTTTT
>NC_058133.1:381634893-381649912 GCF_016433145.1 Gracilinanus agilis
GGCCTTATGAATTCCCTCCCCCTTCTTCTCCCCTCCCTTTTTTTGACCTCCCCACTCCCCTGTTTCCCTTGATTTATCCCCTCTGACTTTCTCAGAAGGGTTAGATAAGAGTTTTATGTCCCAATGGATAGTATAGCTACTCTTCCCTCTCCGGGTTGATTACACTGAGAGTAAGGTTTGATTATTACCTCTTAATACTCTCTTCCTCTCCTACTTATAATAGTATTTGTCCCCTCTCCTTCCCATACCCTCTTTGTGTGTAATAGAATATCCTATTTTTCTTATTCACTCAAGTTTTTCTTGGTGTCCCCTGCTATTCACCCCCTCTTTCCCATCCCCCATGTCATCTTAGATTATTTAGTGTTCCACCCTCACCCTGTGAATTATTCTTCTGATTACTATAGTAGTGGATACTATAATAGTGAATAGAGTTCACTACAGAGAATTATACATAACATTTCTCTACATAGGAATACACATAATTAGATGTTACTGAGGCCCTTAGAAAGGCAAATTTAAAAATTATAAGTTTTCTTCCTTTCCCCTCTGTTTCTTATTTACCTTTTCATGTTTCTCTCGATTTTTTTGGTTGGATATCAAACTTTCCATTTAGCCCTGGTCTTTTCTGTGCAAATACTAGGAATTCTTCAATTTTGTTGAATGCCCATACTTTCCCCTGGAAATATATAGTCAATTTTGATGGGTAGTTGATCCGTGGTTGCAGGCCCAGCTCTCTTGCCTTTCTGAATATTGTATTCCAAGCCCCATGGTCTTTTAGCGTGGAGGCTGCCAGATCCTGTGTGATCCTGATTGATGTTCCTTCATATTTGAATTGTCTCTTTCTGGCTTCTTGTAAGATTTTTTCTTTTGCTTGAAAGCTTTTGAATTTGGCAATAATATTTCTGGGTGTTTTCTTTTCTTGATCGAATGTCGCAGGTGTTCTATGAATCCTTTCGATGTCTATATTGCCCTCTTGTTGTAGGACTTCAGGGCAATTTTGCTGAATAATTTCTTTTAGTACGGAGTCCAGGTTTCTATTAATTTCTGGTTTTTCTGGAAGACCAATTATTCTCAAATTGTCTCTTCTAGACCGGTTTTCTTGGTCTGTCACTCTCTCATTGAGATATTTCATATTTCCTTCTATTTTTTTCAGTCTTTTGACTTTGTTTTATTTGTTCTTGTTGTCTTGAGAGATCATTAGCTTCTAATTGCTCGATTCTAACCTTTAGGGACTGGTTTTCAGCTATAATCTTTTGGTTTTCCTTTTCAATATGGTCATTTCTGGTGTTCAATTTGCTTATCAGTTCATTTGATTTCTGAGTCTCACTTTCCAGTTGGAAGATTCTACCTTTTAAACTGTTATTTTCTTGCCAGATCTCTTCCATCTTCCTCAGAATCTCAGTTTTGAACTCTTCCATAGCTTGTGACCCGTTTTCCTTATTTGAGGAGGGTCCGGATGCTTGTTTGTTCTCCTCCTCTGTTTGCTCGGTTGTCTGAATTTTCTCTGCGTAAAAGTTGTCGAGTGTTAAAGACTTCTTTTTCTTGTTGTTTAGCTTTCTCTTCTGAACTTCCTGAGTCTGGGTAGCCATCATTAGCCGAGTAGCTTCTCAGCTTTATCCTCGCCGCGGTCTTTTGGCTTCTGAGGTCTGAGTTCTGGTTTTTTCCAAGGTCAAGCCCCCTGGTGGACACCCTTGCTTGATCTTCTGCTGGAGGTTCCTTTACAAGTCTCAGGGTGCTGCTTCCACATTCGTATACCCGTCTGCACTGGTTCCCCACTCAGGGTCTGCCTCCACCCACGCCTTCGCTGTGCCTGCGCTCTCCTTAGCTCAAATTTCGGGTGCGTTCCTTGGCTTATTGGGGTCCCAAATCTTGCTGCTTTCAGGAACAGGCCCTGTAGCTGCCAATGGCTGGATGGGTGCCCCAAACTTGCTCTATTTCTTTTTAACTGGCTTCGGCGCTGTAGTTGGTGTGTGGAGGGGGTGGGGGTGGGGTGGTTGCTCAGCCTGCGATTTAGTGAGAGCTGTTTCACCCCTTTATAGCATGGAAATGTCCCGATTCCACATACCTTCCACGCTGTACCCTGTTGTGGGGTTCCTCCGTTCGTCTGGACTTGTTTTTATGTCCCCTTGAGGAGTTTTGTGTGTTTCAGTCAGGAGAGGTTAAGAGCTGCTTCTTACTCTGCCGCCATCTTAACCCGGAACCTCTCTAGGATTTTTTAAGTAGACCATCATATCATCTGCAAAGAGTGATAGCTTAGTCTCCTCATTGCCTAGTTTGATACCTTCAATTTCTTTTTCTTCTCTAATTGTTACTGCTAGTGTTTCTAGTAAAATATTAAATAATAGAGGTGATAATGGGCATCCTTGTTTCAAGCCTGATCTTATTGGGAAGGCTTCTAATTTATCCCCATTGCATATGATGCTTGTTGATGGTTTTAGATAGATACTATTTATTATTTTTAGTAAAGGTCCTTCTATTCCTATACTTTCTAGTGTTTTCAATAGGAATGGATGTTGTATTTTGTCAAAGCTTTTTCAGCATCTATTGAGATAATCATGGGGTTTTTGTTGCTTTGCTTGTTGATATGGTCAATTATTTGAATGGTGATGTTGAATGATCCTTGCATTCCTGGTATAAATCCCATTTGATCATAATGGATAACCCTAGTTATCACTTGCTGAAGTCTTTTTGCTATTATTCTGTTTAAGATTTTTACATCTATGTTCATTAAGGAGATTGTTCTGTAGTTTTCTTTCTCTGTTTTTGACCTACCTGGCTTTGGGATCAGTACCATATTTGTATCATAAAATGAGTTTGGTAGAACTCCTTCTTTGCTTATTATGTCAGATAGTTTGCATAGTATGGGAATTAGTTGTTCCTTGAAGGTTTGATCAAATTAACTTGTGAATCCATCTGGTCCTGGGGATTTTTTCTTAGGGAATTCTTTGATGGCTTGTTCAATTTCTTTTTCTGATATGGGATTATTTAAGTATTCTATTTCTTCTACTGTTAATCTAGGCAGTCTATATTTTTGTAAATATTTATCCATATCACCTAGATTGCTATATTTATTGCCATATAATTGGGCAAAATATTTTTTAATGATTGCCTTGATTTCCTCTTCATTAGAGGTGAGGTCTCCCTTTTCATCTTTGATACTGATGATTTGGTTTTCTTTCCTTTTATAAGTTTGATTGACCAGTACTTTGTCAATTTTGTTTGTTTTTTTCAAAGTACCAGCTGTAGTCTTATTTATTAATTTAATAGTTCTTTTACTTTCAATTTTATTGATTTCTCCTTTAATTTTTATAATCTCTAATTTGGTCGATCTCATGTCTTTCTAACATCAAGTACAACCACTACACAGTCCAAATGCTCCTGATCAGAAGGTTTCCAATAAAGTTATCACTGATTAAACTTTCAAGGAATCTTGCAAGATTTGACATCTGCATGGGAGACCCCTTGTAAGAAAGATCTAAAGCAGGGGTTGGCAACCTTTTTGGCCGTGAGAGCCATAAACGCCACGTTTTTTAAAATGTAATTTTGTGAGAGCCGTACAGTGCTCACAGTGCGCTCCTGTAACAGTGCGAGCTCCTGTAACAGCGCCTGAAAAAAAAATTGACTTTATGGCTCCTGCAGAAAGAGCCATATCTGGCCCTCAAAAGAGCCAGATATGGCTCAAGAGCCATATGTTGCAGACCCCTGGTCTAAAGGATCCTAAATCAAATACCTTTCAATAGTCAACAAACAATAAGTACAATGGAATTTCACATTCTTTTCACCTTTCAGTTAATAGTTTGATTGTGATCTTTTGTGAAATATATTTTCTCAAAGTCTGTTTATTCTATTCTCATACCTTTAAGCTATACTGCAATATATATGTAGTTGATACTCATAATAATTTTGAAGAGAATGAAATTAATTGTAATAACTAGTATTTAGATGGTACTTTAAATTTTGCAAAGCACTTTACATATATTATCTAATTTGGTACTTCCTTTTGGAAAGTACACATATGAGTGGGTAGATAATTTTTTTTTAAAAAAACTGTCTTTTATTTAAAGATGTTTTTTCATTGCTTTAGGTTGTGTAGTGAATAGAGTGCCATGTCTGGAGTCATTAAGACTTGAGTTCAAATCCAGTCTTAGACACTTATTAGGTTTGATTTATGAAATGGAAACTACCTTCCAGTGTTGTTATGAGGATCAAATGAGAGAATAATTTTATGGCCTTTTCTATAGTGCCTGGCACATAGTAAGTAATATATCTGTTAGCTATTATTATTATAACTAATTGTTTCTGAGTTTTTTCCCCCCTTGCCTTTGGTATCCTCTCTTTTTAAAGAATCAGTCCCTTAGTGTCTTTAAAACTGTCATTTACAGTATAGGTCTCTTTTGTGTATAATTATTTACATCTAGTTCATTTTCCCATATTTACTTTCATGAGTGTCATCTCTACTTCTCTATTCATGATATCATGGTATCATATACATAATTTAGAGTTCAAATGTGGTGGCTATACTATGATCAATGGAACATTTTTTACTGTAAAAATATTTACAGGTATTTTCCATTTTGTTCAGTTTATTATGTTTTTAATTTCTCCTTATTTTGAATGATCTTTGAAAATTCAGATTACTCACAAAGCTTTTAAAATGTGTTTTTATCTCCAATGTTTCTTTAAAACAATGAACATTTGAATTGTTCATAATTTTCTACTATTCTTTTGCCTAAAGCTTAAAAATAAGTTTATAATGTAGTCATTGATATCTGTGACTGTCATATGTCTTGGTAAATAGGTTGAATGTTTTCTGTCTAAGGTGATTTTTAGTCCCTTTTCTTCTCCTTGCTATCTCAATTGATTTAGTCCAACTTCCTTAGGAAATGGCAATAGTTTGTATCAATGTCTGTTATATTATCCATTTCCTACTTACCTAATTAATAGGTTTCCTAAGTAGGTAAAGTTGTAATTGCTTGAATTGAACATTATATGTTTTTACTCTTATTTTGATATATTAAAGAAAACATAATCTCATTTTAAAATGACATCAGTACAGTAACTGTAATCATAGAGAACTGGATTTGGAACTAGTAAATCTAGGTTTCACTCATACTTCAGTTTCTTATTAGTGTATGTTTCTTAGTAAATCACTTATCTTTCCTCATTTCCTTCTTCTGTAAAACTGAGACAATAATATTTAACTATATTGCAGGGTCATAAAATGAGAACAATATGTAAAGTGCTTTATATGTTATAAAAGCTATATGTAGAGGTTATCACTATCATCATATCTTCTTAAGCACATCTAAATGCTAGGATTACTTAAAAAATAACCACTTGTAGTTACATAAATCAATGTTCTTACTTAACCTCAGCCATGTACTCTTAGTTCATTCCTTTTTTGTTATGGAGACCTGAGCACACTAATACTCTATCCCATGTGGTTGGCATTTAAATTGGAAGATTATTTTCAACTTCTCTTGGATAAATGCAACAGTGAAATGAAAAGTCTTGACCCAGGGTTGGGATTTTCTGGTGTTCAACTCCCAAAGCTTGAGTACTATGTTTAAAAATTAGGCAGTTGGCATTCTCTGTAACTGCTAAAATTAAAATTTGCTGAATCTGCAAAACTTTACACCCTTTCTGAGGTTTTCATGGCTACTGTAACTAAACATATTAGACACAGGAGGAACTGCAGTATTAAAAAGAATTTTTGGAATACTAGAAAATATATTATGAAAAATTTATGTTTGTTTCCCTTCTGAGTGAGCACTATTTTTACAAGTAAATGGATTATAGAATGGTGGGGAATGGTCTACTCTCAATACAGATGTTTAACAATCTGAATGTGTCTTTTATTCTGTGGAATTGTTTTCTTTTAAACTCAATAATAAGAACTTTGGTCACACAGTTTGGGCCTAACACTACAACTCAAAACCAGAACAGTCATTGGAAAAGCCGCTGAATGAAATGTAGATGAATTGTGGAATTATAGATATTGAAGAGAATGCCAGAGGCCATCTATTTTGAGACTTAAGACTCTACCTAAGTTATCCCTGGCTAATTATTGACTACTTACATATTCTTAAATGTCCCTAGGACAAAATATTTTCACTGGGAGACTGAGATCTCAAAATACTAAATTATGAAGTTTCCTTAATATCATGTTTTAGTTTCCCTTGAAGTCAATGAGTTCTTCCTTATATCAAACCTCAAATTGATTGCTAAAATGTGTATCTTCTTTCCTCTTTTTCTTCCAACAGAGATAGAAAATATTTGGTTGCAATTTTGCATCATATTTTAAGACAATTATGAATTTACTTCAGATAGCTCTATAAACCTATGATACTTTGACGTTTCCTTTTATATAGAATCTACATGTCAACTCCTTTGAGTCTTTTCTAATTTATATCTTCCTTCACTTTTATTGTTTTTTTCTTTCTAATCTGACCAGTTTGATACAGAAAAGTTGTCTTTCAAGAAAAGGGACACAATTTTATTTATTTGAGACTTTCATTAATGTGCATGAATATAGTATATTCATGTTTAGCTTGTATTTACAACCAAATTTAGCTTATACAAGTGAAACTTTTAATTGTATTTTAATATATTCTTTGGATAGATCAGAAAAAAATGAAATCATAGCTTAAATGACAAAGATAAAAAATAGTGAGGTTAAAAAGAAGTCTAACTTTATTTGAATGGAAAATATTTTGAAAGCCTATTATACAAGAAATAATATATCTATATCCATATCTATCAATTTTTATTTTCAAAGAGATAATGGTAAACATAAAGTATATCCAAATCATTATAATGTTTGAGGTCTCAAAATTGAATAGAGTTCACAAAGAAAAGAGTAGCAATCATCAAGAACAGAAGACTATATTTTGCTTTGACTATATTACCCTGTTGTGCAGCTAGGTGGCAGAGTGGATAGAGTGCTCACCCTGGTGTCAGGAAGACTCATGTTCCTCAGTTCAAATCTGGTCTCAGACATTTACTACTTTTGTTATGCCAAGCAATTCACTTAACCCTGTTTGCCTCAGTTACCTCATTTGTAAAATGACCTGGAAGAGGAAATGGTAAACTATTCCAGGATCTTGGTCAAGAAAATTCCAATGTGGTCACAGAGTCCTGTGTGACAGAAAATCAGTGAACAGCAACAACAAAATTATCCTAAGTTCATTATTTTATATTCATGCCATATGTTTTTACATCACTTTCTATCATTTCTTACATATCCTTCTGTATATTCTTCCAACTGTATCCACCAACCAAGGCATAAACTATTCCTGACAATATATGTAATATTATTCAAGTCTATAATCTACTACCTCTTCAATAAAAGGAAAGTAGTGCATTTTCTCTTTTCTTTTAGGGGGCCAAGTTAAACAATTATAATTCTATGGTGTCCAATTTTGCATTTCATTTTGCTTTCTAGTTATGTTGCTATCACTACCAATGTGTATTATTTCCCTAAATTGGGCTAATTCATTCTGTAAGTCTTCCTATTTTCCTCCTGAATTTTAAAATTTCTTGTGGGATATTAATATTGCTTTGAATTCATGTATTTGTTTAGTTAGTCCCATAATTTATGATACCTACTTTGCTTCACATGTTTTTCAAAACCTTAAGAAGTGATGCAATGAATATGTTTTAGTAAATGTAAACTTTCTTTGTTGTGTTTTTTTTTTTTACTTTATTTGGGCATATACCTAGTAGTAGGACCTCTGGGTCAAAGATTATAGGCTTTATTAGTTTCTTTCCCCCATAATTCCGATTTTCACTTCAGAATTTTATACTAATTTATAACTCCACTTACAATGAAGTGAATCCTTCTACTATCATTCCTACATTGACTATGCCTATTTGTTCATCTGTTGAATGTTAATTAAGACTTGGAATTATTTTAGTTTTTATTTCTTCTATTAGTGATTTGGAACACTTTTTATATGGTCATTAATTTATTGTGATTCTTCTTTTTTATTAAAAATAACTACCTCATATCAGTTAATCACTTATCCATTGAAAAATGATTCTTGGTTTTAGATGTATGTGTTAGTTCATTATAATTTTGTCTTATCCTTAATAAATTATATTCTCCCAACAATTTTCCTTCTTATTATAGCTACATTGACTATTCATACAAAAACTTTTGAATTTCATTTAATCAAAATTATTTTATCTTTTATAATCCCTGCTGTCCCTTGTTTGGGTAAGATTTACTTCTTTAGATATAGCTGTGAAGGATATTCAAATCTATTTTCTTATAATTTTTAAATGATATGACCTTTTATATTTAAATATTAACTTGGAATTTATTTTGGTATATGATGTAATGTTATTACTTAAAGCTATTTTTTAGCAAATTATTTTCTAGTTCTTCAAGAAATTCATTTTCTATCTCAAGCAGTTTATCTTCTTGGGTTTATAAAACTCAGGGTTATGTAAGTTGAATTGTTTCTGACCCTTGTTTATATACTCCCACTTATGTCCACTTCTATTTTTATCAGTATTAATTAGTTTGTTTATGTTTAATTTTAATTCTTATATATTTTAAAAAATCACTTGTATTTTGGAATATATTCCTTTCTTCCCACTCCTACTTTCTATTCAGTGAACCTTACTTTATGAGAAAATATAAAAAAAGAAAAAAGCAGGGGGAAAAGTAGTATAGTGAAATGAGTAGATGCATTAACTAATTCTGATAGTATACATAAAACTTAGAAAGGTGAGTTTATTTTAGCTATTAAAAGGAGAAGTTTTATCTTTTATCTAGAAGTAATGCTAAACAGGGAAAGAACATTTGAAAGAGAAAGAAAGAAAATGCTGCTTCAAAATCTTACTATTTTCCAAAAGTATTGAGAGAGTTAAAAAAAAAAGGTGTCTTATTATTGGATTGATTTTTTAGGGAGGGGGATTAAGAAGAGAAAAAGAAGGGAAGATAAAAGAGGAGAATATACTACAGGAAATATACTAGAGAAAAAATCAGGGAGAGGACTTTCAAATTCTTCTAATAGGTATATGATAAGAGTATACAAACATGGAATAAGAAGTCAGGGAATAGGCATTAGATGAACCTCACCATAATCTGAAACAAAGGAGGATCAAATACTGACAAACATAGTTTATTGCAGAAGCACATCAAAATTAACAGAGAAACAAGTGAGGTTAAATGAGAGGATTAAGAAAGGTTATAATATGGGGAGGAAAAAGTTGCAAACAAAAAGAGCTTCTTTTTTATTTCTTATTTTCCCAATAATATTTTATTGTATATTTTCCCCAATTAGATGAAGAAACAATTTTTGACATTTAACATTTCCTGACAGTTTGCCATTCATACTGTTCCCCTCTCTACTTGCCCAAGATGGCAAGTAATCTGATAAAGCTTATACTTGTGCTATCTTGCAATATGTAGTTCACCTACAAGAAAAACAAAAAACAACTCATGAAGGAAGTAAAGTAAAAAATGGCATATGATTTGATTTGCCTTTAGACTTCATCAATTCCTTCTATGGTAATAGATAGTATTTTTCATTACGAATCCCTTGGACTTTCTTGGATCATTATATTGCTAATAATAGTTAAGTCATTCATATTTGATCATTGAACATTATTACCCTTACTATGTACAAAATTCTCCTGATTCTGCTCATTTCACTTTGTATCAGTTCATAAAAGTTGTTCCTGGGTTTTCTAGAATTGTACTGTTTATCATCTCTTATGATACAATAATAGAGTATTCCATTATATTCATATACAACAATTTGTTCAGATATTCTTCAACTGATGGATATACCCTCAGTTTCCAATTCTTTGCCACCACAAATAAAAGCAGCTATAAATATTTTTGTGCAAATAGATCCTTTCCCACTTTGATCTTTTTGGGGATACAGGCCTAATAGTGGGATTGTTAGGTCAAAGATTATGGACAGTTTTATGGCTCTTTGGACATAGTGCCAAATTTCTCTCCAGAATGGTTTTTTATCAGTTCATAACTTTTTAAGACTATATTAGTGTCCCAATTTCCCCACATCCCCTCTGACATTTATCATTTTCCTTTTATCAGTCAATCTGACAAGTGTGAAATGTTACCTCAGAGTTATGCAAAACAAACTTCATGATCCTAAAGATGGACTGAAGTGGGAAGGGAGGAAAGAAATGAATAAGAATCTAAGAGGATGCATTAGATTACCTCTCAGACAATTAGAGAATATATGAAAACATTGTAGTAATTCAATGTAATAAATATTAATATGTGGTAAGAAATGAGGAAATATTATTTCTGAGAATTTTAAGTGGAATTATCTGACAATAAAGTGAGAAAATGATGATAATCATTGATGCAAGGACATTAAAAACCATATGTAAAGAAAAACAACTTTTTTAAAAAGTAAGAAATATTATGAAAAGCAATGCCTTAAATCTGTCATTCCCAAAGTGGGTGCTACCACCCCCTTGTTGGGTGCAGTGATCCAGGGATGCGATGATGGCCACAGGTGCATTTATTTTTCCTATTAATTGTTATTCAAATTTAAAAAATTAATTTCCAGGGGGCTAAGTAATATTTTTTCTGGAAAGGGGGCAGTAGGCCAAAAAAGTTTGGGAACCACTGCCTTAAATGATCTCCAGAGAATTTATGATGAAGGACATTGTTTACTTCTTCACTGAGAGGTGATAGCCACAAGGTGTGGAGACGTACATTTTTGGATATGGCCACTGTGTGAATTCATCTTGCTTGACTATGTTTATTTGTTACAAAGGTTCTGTCTATCACAATTAATTTGAGAAAGAAGGGGTAGAGCGATGCTCTCTTCCCCAAAGGAGAGCCATTGAAATATTTTAAATGAATAGAAGTTGAGAAAGAAGCACTGACAAGCAAATATGTATTTTGAAAATTTGTAGAAGGCATTATAGATTTTAAAAATTTAAACAATTGAAATAGATGTAGTTTCATACAGAAACCATTTTATTCTCTGCTAGATAACTGTGCCTTATTTTGATATTTAAATTTGAATTAATAATTAAATTTATAAAAGAGAAAACATTGCATTGATTCTAAGTTAAGAAAGAAAGCAGTCAACTGGGAATAAAATCTTTATAACCAACATCTTTGACAAGATCCACCAAGAAAGAATACAAATATATAAGCCCAAGTAACATTCTCTTTGGATATATAGTCAAAGGGTATGAATAAACAGTTAATAGATTTAGAACTAGAAAGTTATCTGATAGAATATTCATCTGATTAAAATATAAGGAAAATTTCTGCCTAACACATCTGCCCAACCACACTTATATAGCATCAGAGGAAGGATTTGATCACAAGAGTTCTGACACTAGAGCCACTGCTATTTCTGATATATGTAATTGCTTACTTCTTCAAAATGAAGAAGTGTATCTAAACTATTAGTAATCAAATAGAAGATTCTTGCAAATTACTAGTAAGAGAAATGCTAAAGAACTCTGAAGTATCATTTCACATTCAGAAAATTAACAAAATGATAAAAGGTAGATATAATTAATATTGACATTTGTAATGTCCAACATTGTCCTCGAACAGGAGATACAAAACCTCACACGCACTACTCCCATTCTTTGTAGAACATGAGTTTAGAAAATTGTATATTTTAAGAGTATGCCTTTTGCCTCTAGGGTTACTGTATAAGAAAACTTCTCATTTCTAGGAGAAGTGGATAGCTCTTGCATAATTCTGAATACAGTTCCTTGGCAATTGACTTGCTTCTTTCTGAATGCTTAAATATTTTTTCTTTGACTTTGGAATTCTGGATTTTACATATGATGTTTGGGGAATTTTTTTTCTGTTGGGGTTCTTTTCAAAAGATATTCATGAGATTTTATCTTATTTTGTCTTCTGCTTCAAATAGCTCTGGACAGGTTTTTGAAATATAGTGCCTAGGCTTTTTTTTTTCTTTTTTTTTTGGGGGGGTAGCCCACTGATTCTTAAATTATCTTTCCTTGACTTGTCTTCTAGGAAAGTCTTTTTTTTTATTATACATTTTCTTCTTTTTTAAAAAATATATTGTGGGGGTTCCGGGTTAAGATGGCAGCAGAGTAAGAAGCAGCTCTTAACCTCTCCTGACTGAAACACACAAAACTCCTCAAAGGGACATAAAAACAAGTCCAGACGAACGGAGGAACCCCACAACAGGGCACAGCGTGGAAGGTATGTGGAATCGAGGCATTTCCATGCTATAAAGGGTTGAAACAGCTCTCACTAAATCGCGGGCTGAGCAACCACCCCAACCCCACCCCCTCCACACACACCACCTATAGCACCGAAGCCAGCTAAAAAGAAATAGACCAAGTTTGGGGCACCCATCGAGTCATTGGCAACTCTGGGGTCTGTTCCTGAGAGCAGCAAGATTTAGGACCCCCAAAAGCTAAAGAAAACACACAAAATTTGAGCGCGGGAGCAGGACGCCGAGAGCGGACGCAGGGTGCAGAGAACGGGCTCAGAGCTCAGGCACAGGCAGAGGCTTGGGTGGAAGCAGACACAGCCACAAGCTAAAGCTCTGAAACCCTGAGTGGGGAACCAATGCAGACTGGTATACGAATGTGGAAGCAGCTCCCTGAGACTTGTAAAGAAACCTCCGGCAGACAATCAAGCAAGGGGGTCCACCAGGGGGCTTGACCACGGACAGATCCTGAGCGCGAGGATAAACCTGAGAAGCTGCTGGGCTAACGATGGCTACCCAGTCTCAGGAAGTTGAGAAGAGAAAGATTAACAACAAGAAAAAGAAGTCTTTAACACTCGACAACTTTTACACAGAGAAAATCCAGACAACCAGGCAAACAGAGGAGGAGAACAAATAAGCATCCGGACCCTCCTCAAATAAGGAAAACTCCTCACAAGCTATGGAAGAGTTCAAAACTGAGATTTTGAGGAAAATGGAAGAGATCTGGCAAGAAAATAACTGTTTAAAAGGTAGAATCTTGCAAATGGAAAGTGAGGCTCAGAAACCAAATGAACTGATAAGCAAATTGAACACCAGAAATGACCAGATCGAAAAGGAATACCAGAAGATTATGGCCGAAAACCAGAAGATTATAGCCGAAAACCAGAAGATTACAGCTGAAAACCAAAAGATCATAGCTGAAAACCAGAAAATTATAGCCGAAAATCAATCCCTAAAGGCTAGAATTGAGCAAGTAGAAGCTAATGATCTCTCAAGACAACAAGAACAAATAAAGTCAAAAGACTGAAAAAAATAGAAGGAAACATGAAATATCTCAATGAGAGAGTGGCAGACCAAGAAAACCGGTCTAGAAAAGACAATTTGAGAATAATTGGTCTTCCAGAAAAACCAGAAATTAATAGAAACCTGGACTCCATACTAACAGAAATAATTCAGCAAAATTGTCCTGAAGTCCTACAACAAGAGGGCAATATAGACATTGAAAGGATTCATAGAACACCTGCGGCATTCGATCAAGAAAGGAAAACACCAAGAAATATAATTGCCAAATTCAAGAGTTTCCAAGCAAAAGAAAAAATCTTACAAGAAGCCAGAAAGAAACAATTCAAATATCAAGGAGCACTAATCAGGATCACACAGGATCTGGCAGGCTCCACGCTAAAAAATCGCAAGGCTTGGAATATGATATTCAGAAAGGCAAGAGAGCTGGGCCTGCAACCACGGATCAACTACCCATCAAAATTGACTATATATTTCCAGGGGAAAGTATGGGCATTCAAAAAAATTGAAGAATTCCAGGTATTTGCACAGAAAAGACCAGGGCTAAATGGAAAGTTTGATATCCAACCACAAAAATCGAGAAAAACCTGAAAAGGTAAATAAGATACAGAGGGGAAAGAAAGAAAACTTATAGTTTTTAAATTTGCCTTTTTAAGGGCCTCAGTGAGATCTAATTATCTGTATCCCTATATAGAGAGATGTTATGTATATTTCTCTGTAGTGAACTCTATTCACTATTATAATATTCACTATTATATTAATCAGAAGAATAATTCACAGGGTGAGGGTGGAACACTAAATAATCTAAGATGACATGGGGGATGGGAAAGAGGGGGTGAATAGCGGGGGACACCAAGAGAAACTTGAGTGAATAAGAAAATAGGATATTCTATTACACACAAAGAGGGCATGGGAGGGAGAGGGGACAAATACTATTATAAGAAGGAGAGGAAGAGAGCATTAAGAGGTAATAATCAAACCTTACTCTTAGTGTAATCAACCCGGAGAGGGAAGAGTAGCTATACTATCCATTGGGCCATAAAACTCTTATCTAACCCTTCTGAGAAAGTTAGAAGGGATAAACCAAAGGGAGCAGGGGAGTGGGGAGGTCAAAAAAAGGGAGGGGAGAAAAGGGAGGGAATTCATAAGGCCTTTAAAAACAAAAAGAGGGGGAAAAATAAGGGAGGGGGTAGAAAGGGAAGTTAATCAAGGGAGGGGATGAGGGATAGCGGCTCAATAGCAAACCACTGATTTAAAAGGAAAAAGTATAAGGAAAAACGGTGTAGGAAGAGGGGAGGATTCGAAAATGTCAGCAAATGCACAACTGATGATTATAACTCTGAATGTGAATGGGATGAACTTGCTCATAAAACGGAAGCAAATAGCAGAGTGGATTAGAAACCAAAATCCCACCATATGTTGTCTACAAGAAACACATATGAGGCGGGTAGACATACACAAGTTTAAGG
This sequence comes from Gracilinanus agilis, assembly GCF_016433145.1. Taxonomy (NCBI): domain Eukaryota; kingdom Metazoa; phylum Chordata; class Mammalia; order Didelphimorphia; family Didelphidae; genus Gracilinanus; species Gracilinanus agilis. The sequence goes on from NC_058133.1 coordinate 381,649,586, forward strand.
TTCAGGGCTTGAGCAAAACCTTTTGGCCATCAAATGAGAAAAAGAAGGCAGGAGTGGCTATTATGATTTCTGACAAAGCCAAAGTAAAAATAGATATGATTAAAAAAGACAGGACAGGTCATTACAACCTGATTAAAGGCAGTATAAACAATGAGGAAATAACACTGCTCAATATATATGCACCAAGTGGCATAGCATCCAAATTCATAAAGGAGAAACTGGCAGAGCTCAAGAAGGAAATAGATAGTAAAACCATACTAGTGGGAGATCTAAATATTCCTCTGTCAGATCTAGATAAATCAAACCGAAAAATAAATAAGAAAGAGG
>NC_058133.1:381659877-381742601 GCF_016433145.1 Gracilinanus agilis
TTTCCTTTCCTTTCTTCCTTCCTTCCTTCCTTCCTTCCTTCCTTCCTTCCTTCCTTCCTTCCTTCCTTCCTTCCTTCCTTTTCTTCCTTCAATGTTTACTTATGATTGTTTTATAATTGTTCTTTTAATTTATCTGGCTGTAGTAATTTTTTTTATATTTTTTCTTTTGTTCTGCTTACTTCACTTTGTATCAGCTCGTATAAAATTCACCTGTGTCTCTGTATTCATCATATTTATCATTTCTTATAGTGTAGTAATTTTCTGCTGTGTTCACGTACCGCAATTTGTACAGCCATTCCTCAGTCAATGGAAATAGACAGTTTCTAATTCTTTGTAATTATAAGAAGTGCTAAAATGGAATCAAGATGTCAAATGGGGAAATATTTTAGCATGAATTTTTTTTAGTACAAGTAGAGACTTTCTTCTTAATGATCTCCTTGAGGATATTATAAGCCTCATAGTGGAATCCTACATCAAAGGGTATACTATAGATGTTTTAATTATTTAATGTACATAATTACAAATTTTGTTTCAAATTTTAGAAACAAAATGATTATACTAATTTGCCATACCTTCAATAATGCACAACTGTGAATATCTTTCCATAACCTCTATCACCTTGAATATTCCATTTTTTCAATTATTACTAATTTTTAGGATGTAAAGTAAAACCTCAGGGTTGTTTTGATTTTTATTTCTCTTATTAATGGTTTGGAGCAGTCTTTCATATAGTTGTTATTAGTTTTTAATTCTTCCTTTGAAAATGTTGAGAACTTATTTATTATATACTATAAAAAACATGATGCTTGGAGACCCTTCTGGGTAAAGATCTGGCTTTTTTTGTGGTAGAGAAATCAAAGGGCCAGAGATCTGCTAGTTTCCTCCCAGTTCAAAATCTGAGACCCTGATCACTGACTTTTACAGGTTTTTTTTAAAGGCAAAAAGGAACTTATAGAGTGGAGGTAAAAACTTCCAGGGTTTACTCTTGATGTAAGTAATGGTGACTTATTTCTGGAGCTCCCCTGGAGAGCTCCTTCTAGAGCTCCATGGCCTCTGGTTGACCCTCTACTTGCCATATGAGCTACCTGCTCCAAGGCACATTGTTGAATATATTGACACACTTATGATTAACATAGTAACTTATGATTAATATGATGACACACACTTAAAGTTATTATAACAATCCAGACACTTGAAATTATTACTTGGGTATTATCCTGGGACTACATTCTTATTCTAGTTACATAAACAGACTTGTACCTGGGACTGAATTCTTACTACAAATCACGTAGTTACATGTTATCAAACTAAAGAGATTCTTAAACTAATACAAAAGAGGGGCAGCTTAATTGTTTCCTTCTTTTAATACATACATATGTGAACATGCACACCTTGTGTGTAAGTATACATATATGTGTATGTATGTGAATTATTTGTATATTTTGGATACAAAATCTTTTTTTAAAGAAAATCTGATACAAACATTTTTTTCTCATTTGACAATTTCCCTTCTTGTTCTAAGTGTTTTATTTTTGTTTGTTCAAACAATTTCGAATATCACGTAATCAAAGTTACACATTTCATCTTTTGTAATTTCCATTATTTGTTGTTTTGTAAAGAATAAATCTCCTATTTATAGTGTAAAGGTATATGATCTGCTTCTCTTCTAATTTTTTATGGTATGATGTTTAATAATAAAGGTCACATGCATTTAGAATATATTGTGGAATAAAGTAAAAGGTGATGTTCTAAATCTTTTTACCAGACTTTCTTTTAGTTTCCAAACAATTTTTTTTCAAATAGGGAGTTCTTTCCTAAACAGTTATAGTTTTTGTTTATTATTACTGCTCCCACGGTTCTTCCTCTGAATATGGATAGCGTTTTTTCTCATAAGTCCCTCAGAATTTTCCTGGATCATTGTATTGTTGCTAGTAGAGAGAAGTCCATTACATTCGATTGTACCACAGTGTACAATGTTCTCCTGCTTCTGATCCTTTCACTCTGCATGAATTCCTGAACATCATTCCAGTTCACATGAAATTCCTCCAGTTCATTATTCCTTTGAGCACAATAGTGTTCCATCACCAGCATATACCACCATTTGTTCAGCCATTCCCCAGTTGAAGGGCATACCCTCTTTTTCCAGTTTTTTGCCACCACAGACTTATATATTTTTAATGCATATTTCTTGGAAATCTCTTGACCCATTATATTTCTCCAAAGTATTTAAAATCTTTCTTTGTTTATATTTCTAGCCTTAGTTCTTGATTTAGGACTTTGTGCCAAGTTGAACTCTGTCCTCTCTTCTACCCTTGAATTATGCAGTGAGTCCCTGTTCGTTCCTGACCTTGACTTTCTGGATTCCTGCCACTGGCTTCTGTCTCCTTATGGTGTGTCTGAGCTCAGAGGATTGGATGGATTCAATTTATTTGGTCATGACTCTGTGATTATTCCCCTAGTTCCCCTCAGGCATCCTTGTTTCAGGTGTTTCTGTGGTATTCTGGATTCCCTGGGGCAAACCTGTCTTAAGTGTAGTTTTAAGTTTCCATCTACCCAGGGTACACTCAGTGTATTACTACAAGCTTCCCTTCAAACTGGGTTGTAATTAGATAAATCGGTTGTACATATTTTTATCTTCCTTAGAATATCCCCAGTTGAGGGGGCAGCTGGGTAGCTCAGTGGATTGAGAGCCAGGCCTAGAGACGGGAGGTCCTAGGTTCAAATCTGGCCTCAGACACTTCCCAGCTGTGTGACCCTGGGCAAGTCACTTGACCCCCATTGCCTACCCTTACCACTCTTCTGCCTTGGAGCCAATACACAGTACTGACTCCAAGACGGAAGGTAAGGGTTTTAAAAAAAAAAAAAAAAAAAAAAAAAGAATATCCCCAGTTGAGTTGTTGCTTCACTTTTCTCTCAGCCTGGAGATTGCCAAGTACTCTGAGTTTTTGGCCTGTTCACCTGAGCTTATAGTGGCCTTTTGGGGGGCCTTTGGTGGCTGTCTTTTTGTATAGTTCTGGATGGAATGAAAGAGTTTATTGATATTTTCCTTTGCATTTCCATTAAGATTAGTGGCGGAACAAGGATACCTTCTGTTACAGTTAATATTTTCTATTTCCTGGTATTGGAAATGTTAACTTTAACTATATGACAAGGAAAAGAAAGTAAGGGAATATACATTGGCAAGAATAAAGCAATATCATTCCCATTTGTGGATATTATGATTATTTAATTACAAAATCCCAGAAAATTAACAAAAAATCAAAATAATAGATTCAGAAAAATGGTGGAATATAAAATAATACCAAAATTAATAGTATTTCAGAATATAAATAACAAAAACCTTAAACAATACTTAACAAAAAAATCTAACATTTTAAACAACAAAACGTGGGAATTATCTTTCTAAGATACAGTTTTTGTATGAAAATGACTATAAAATAATGTCTCTCTGTAGAAGTATACCTGACATTATTCTAGGTGCTGGAAATACAAAGAGGAAAATTAAAAAATCTCTACTCCCAAAGAGTAAGGTAGATACTTATTGGGGTAGATAAGATGCATATATTAATATATACAAAATGAGTCAAGGAAATTTTTGTGGAGAGGGCTAGAAGTGGGGAGGACCAGGAAAGGGCCCATGTAGAAGGTTCCCTTTGATCTGAGGCTTGAATGAGATTTAGGATTCTCAGAGCAAGAGATGAGGGAATCCATTCCAGTCATGAAAGAAATCCACTGCAACAGCATAGAGTTAGAAAATGATAGGGTAAGAAGAAATATAAGAAGCCAGGTTTTTTTTTTCCATAGGGACTGTGAATTTGACTATGTGTAATAAGGCTGAAAAGGAATATTATGGTATATTATGGCCAGATTATGAAGGTTGTTAAGAACCAGAAAGAAAATTTATATTTGATCCTAAAGAGATTAGAGAACCATTGGAGTTTATTGAGAAAGGGAGTGACATGGTCACACCTATAACTTTAAGAAAATTGTTCTTGGAGCTCCATGGAATTAAGAGTGGAGAAAGATTTGAATCAGGAAAGTCACTCAATAGTGATTAGCTTGGACCATGTATATCATCATAGTATCTTTATAGAGATGAATTCCAGATCAGCCCTAGTCCCTCTCTTGAGCTATAATCCCTTAATATCAATTTTTAATTGGGCATTTTGAACTGTATATGCCATAGACATCTCAAATTCAATATGTTCAAAATTGAACTCATTATCTTTTCCCCAAAATCATGACTCTTTTTAAAATTTAACTTCCCTATTACTATCTAGGGCACCACCATCTTTCTGGACACCCTGGCTAAAAACTTGTTATCATCCTCAACTCCTCACTCTTTCTCACTCCACATAACCAATCCATTGTCAAATTTTGTCATCTCCATGACTCCTACATCTCTAGCATATATCTCCTTCTCTGTATATAGGGAATCATCACTATAGTTGTCTAAATCACCTCTTGTTTATATTTCTGCTATTCCCTCCCATTTCTACCTCAAATGTTTCTTCTCCTACAATTACTTATAATTGTATATTATATATATGCACACATATATACACATACATATGCATACATAGAAATTAAAATATTTTGGAGTTTCCATGTAATATTCTTCAAAGTTGCAAAAATGGTAAGAGATGGAAAATATTCAATGTCAGAGGGAAAATGGTGGTGGAGGACAGGCATGCTAATTCATTGCTGACATAGGTGTGAATTATTCCAACCATTCTGTAAAGCAATTTGGAATTATGTTAGAAATGTTACTAAGTTTATGTCCTTTGACTCACTACTCAGCTTACACCCCAAGGAGGTGTTATTAACAGCAAAAAAAGTCTGAGACGTGCAAAAATATTCATAGTGTCACTATTTATAATAGCAAAAATATGGAAACTGTGTGCCCAACAATTTGGGAATGACTGAATAAATTGCTTTATGCTAATGTAATGGAACATTATTGCTCTATAAGAAAAAGTCAAAAATAAAGAATCTCGGGAAACATGGGAATGCTTGTATGCAGATGTAGCACAGAGAAAGCAGAGCCAAACCAAAAAAAATAAAATAAAACAAAACAGTACAACAATGTAAATGAAGGCATTGGGCACCAAAATAATTAAGGTCAAGTACAACAATGCTGATATTTAATTATTAAAGTGAAAGCATAGATCTCTCCTTTATAGCTAAGTACAAAAGCTAAAACCAACAAGTTTTTCTGCCACCATTACTCTTTTAGTTTGATTAAAATGTTTTCAGGTAATGAAATTTGTTGAGGGAGGGATTACTTGCAATGAATAGAAAGCTGGGCCTGGAATAAGGAAGACCTGAGTTCACATCATACCTCAGCCACTGGCTAGTTCAGTGATGCTGGGTACAAATTACTTATCCACTCTCTGTCTCAGTTTCTTGATCTGTAAAATGAGCACAATGATAGCACTTAAATTTTGTGGTCATTTGGGAATCTAAATGAGATAATAGTTGTAAAGTGATTTGTAAACCTTTAAGTGACATATATATATATATATACATATGTATATATACATACTAATTATTATTATTAATAATAGAAGAAGGAAGAGGAGGAGGAGGAGGAGTATGAGGAAAAGGAGGAGAAGGAGGAAGAGGAATGAATGAATAGATGTGAATGGTTCATTGCTGAAGGACGTGTCTACTTTGATCAGAGCAATGATTGATCCACTACTGAAGCAAGTACAGACTCAGATCCTGCCTCTCTTTCAACCCACTCAGTGTCCCTAAATGCAGTGTAAGTAATATGGGAATAAGAGACATTTTGAAGCTATATAAATAGGTATCGGGGTCTCATCACTTAATCAATGAATCAACCAATAAATATTGGTTAAGTAACCACTATGTGCTAGGTTCTATGAATACCAAGAAAAGAAACAATTTCTGCTCTTGAGGAATGTAACAATATAATTTCTCATGAGAATTCATAGATAATTCAGTGCCCAGGTGCTAGAAGTATTATATCTTTTGCTAAAAGGTTGCTGAATTGAGTTGAATTGAGTTCAGGTACCTAAGGAAGGAGAGGGAAAATAAGTTTCTCTGAGGCCAGATAGCTACTCCGGTATGACCAATTATTTTTTTCCCCTGGAGATTAGGTGATTTATTTAAAATAAAACAGAATAGGGACTTCTGAACCCTGCATATCTGTGCTCAATGTATTTGAATGTTGAGTTTTCAGGCTCAAGTAATTTTTATGTGCAAAAAGAACATTTCTTCAACATAATAAACTTCTCAAAAGCAGAGGCTATGTCTCTTTTTCTTCTCTTTTAAGAGGGATAGATGGTATAGTGGAAATAGTGAAAAAACTGTATCCAGAGGGGTTGGAAACCTTCTGCTTGTATAAAGTCTGTGTGACTTTGAACAAGTAACTTAAATGACACACTTTTCCTAATCTATAAAATAAGGGGGTTAAACTACATGGCCTCAGGTTCCGTCTAGCTCTAAATCTTGAATTTTTTCAAGTACAGCCCAATTAGTCAATATATGTTGTTTACCAAATGGCATCAGATAGAGCATGTTTTTTTCACAGTGCCTTCTTAGGTATTTTCTTTCTATGCTTTTCAATAGTTTTTAAGAGAAACCAGTGTTTCTGGTGATTAAAATGTTAATCAAATTGAAATAAATTGAAACTATAAAAAGTATTGAGGAACTAGAAGAGAGTTATTTGGAATAAATTGATCATTAATAAAAGTAGTAAGTTGTCTTCCATTATAAAAAAAATAATAGGAGGAATAGGCTTTGAAGAAAAAAGGCTAAGCTTAGTTTCCTCATCTTTAGAATGAAGGGATAAGACTAGATGACCTCTGCTATTTCTTCCAGCTCTAAATCCATTATCCCATGAAAAGAAATTCCTATATCCCCCAACCAACATAAATTGAAAACGAGGGGAAAAATCCTATTTAATCACTTAAAAAACACATGGCAGATAGGCTCCATTGAAACCCACATGTTTGTTTCTTTTAACTAGTGAAATTATTTTTCACTTTCCACTAATGAAAGCCATGAATGAAAACCTGCTGTTTTTGTTATGTCTGACTATGCTGTATAGTGGGTGGGAAGACCTGAAGGCTTGGGCTACTACTACACAATAGATTGGGTTGTGGGTTGTTGGTGCCAAAAGGTCCTACTTGAGCTTATGATAAAGAATAGGCACTATCTTTCAAATACAATGCTGATAGGAATAATCTCACTTTAGGCTCCATGAGAAAATCAACTATTCTTCATTAGTCAAGTGACAGGTCTCCTTTCCTCCCAATCCTCCCTTTACACACTCCCCTCCAACCAAGACAAAGTTTGTAGCAGCCTATACACTTCAGAAAAATCACAAACCTTCCAAAGACATAAACTCCAGGCATCATTACCATTACAATGTTTGTCATATTGCATTGCTTACCAGAACTAAATTCGCTCTCACACATGCACATGTGGTGAGTCAGTGGCATAACATATATCTATTAGTCAGGTGCTAAGCCCACTGGGCAAGGACCAAACCTCCTCTCTCTTCAACATGGTGTCTAATATACTGCTAGTTCTTGGTAAATGAAGAACAGTAAAATAAAATGCAATGGAGATTGTATATTACTTATTTTTTTATGACTATACAACAGGAATAGTCCCAGTGACAACAGAACTGCTGATTACTCCAGAAGTTGACTCATAGTTTAATGGTAGATGTTTTCTACCACACTACCCTTAGGCTGTCTTTCAACTAAAGTGATAGAGCAATTCAGTTAAGCAGCTAGTGTGAGTACTTCTTCAGTCTCCCTTAATTGAACCATCCTTTATCTAATTTGATGGAATTTGTGGGCTACTTGGGTGCTGGGTAGGCAAAAACAAATTAGTAACCTAGTGCCCAAAAGAATATTTAATATTTCCCCTCCACTCATTCCTCACCCGCCTCTGAACTTACTGTTCCTCTTGCCTTGGGCTTCAAAAGAGAGTCCAGGGGATTCAGAAAGCCTTGAATAGTGGAGAGGAAAATTGTTTTTCAAACTCTCACCAGAATATTTAGCTTAAGTTCATGTTTGGTGGAAGAGGGAAAACAACTTTTTCCTATTCACATGCTTACAGATATAGTATAATGATGCCTACAAAATGATTTTGTTTTATTTAAGAGAGATTCCTTTATGCTTCCCAGAGAGACATTCCTATGTTCTTTCCAAGTGTATAATAACACCAAAGATTAAAGAAAAAGGAAAAGTATTTATAACACCTTTTTTGTGGCAATATAAAACTAAAAACCAAGAGAATGCATGTCAATTGGGGAATGGATGAAAAAATCAGTAGTTAATAAACATTTATGAATCACCTACTATGTGTCAGACATTGTGATAAGTGCTAGTTACAAAAAAAGACAAAAGATAGTATAATAATATAATGGAATGCAGCTGTAACAACAGAAATGAGGAAAGACTTAAGAAAATTTATAGGAACTAAAGCAGAGTCAAATAACCAGAACCAGGAGACAATTTATACAATAACAACATTGTAAAGGCCAACAACTTTGAAAAGATTGAATAACTCTTATCAATTCAGTGGCCAATCATAATTTCAGAGGACTACTGATGAACTATGCTATTTACTGAAAGGTGATGGATTAGAGAAGCAAAATGAGTAGAATGAGATATAACTTTTTGGATACAGATAATACCAGAATTTGCTTTCCTTGACTGTGCATATTTATTACAGAGCTTTTATTCTTTTATTCTCAATTTGATGGGTTGGAGAGAAAATAAATGATTGTAAATTTAAAATAATATAAAATAAAAATTTATCATAAAAACAAAGTATATAAACCTTCCTTTCCTGAAAATCATGAAGCGAGAAAAACCATCAAATAAAAAGTAAAATATACAATAAAAACAAAATATAAGTCTTATTTTCCTGAATTCACGAAGTCAGAAACTAATCATCAATTTACTCCTCTACTACCTAATTGTGAGCCTAGAGATGGAGGAGAGGGAGGCTGAGAAAGGCATTTAAATATAATTGATCAAAACATTTATGCAATATCTATAGCCACCTAATAAGTACTGAGTAGATGAGTAGATAGATACAAAGAAAGAAGTTATCATCATCCCAAAAAGTCTACATTCTATCAAGGGACATTTTAATATTCTCCAAAAAAAAATAAAGATCAATGCATTTTTTAAAGTATTTCCTCCTGAGGAGTTTAAAAGTCTTATTGGACAGAGAGTATTTTACATGAATTGCATAAACAGGACTCACTGACATGATGGATTAGAAAAGCGGAGAGTGGACATTAGATAATTCCTCCCAGATTCTTCACTCTTTAAAGAAGGCATCCAGGCTATTAATTTTTTTATTCCCCACATAGCTGCTCTCCTAGACTTCATGATCTCCAGAAACTCATTGTCCTGCAAGATGAAATAAACCCTGTAACTCATACCTCCCATCATTTCCTGATAACTGAATGGCTTAATCATGTTCCTTCCCCCTCCCATTCCTTTCATTATGTTTTCCATCTTTATTGTCTTCCTCTATCAGATTGTGAGCTCTTTGAGGGCAGGGACTGTCTTATGCTGATCTTATCCTCTGTGTTTTGCACAGTGCCTGGCACATTTTGGGTACTTATTAAATGTTTGTTGACTCTGTCTCTGACAGAGGCAGAGGTGTGTAGGACATTTTCTTGCCTAGCATGAATCAGTTATTTGACATGGACTGGGCATCATGAAATGCTGTAGTTCCACATTCAGCTTGGACAGTGTGTAGGATTTGAAGATATCTGCCTTTGAGATGCTTCTGATTGCCTCAGCCTCCACATGTGGCAGATAAATAATTTCTTGAAGGCTTTGTCCTTAAGCTTGCCAATGCAACTGCAGCCAATAGGGTTGATGCAATGGCTGGGTTGCATGTGGCTATGACCCCTGTTGACCCACCCTTTGTCCTGTCTTGATCAGTTTGTGAGAAACCAACTGATTGTTTACTTTCCTACTGAGTTCAAATTCTCCTTTCACACTTGGGAACTGACTATTACATAAACATAGAGAACACTTTCCATGGTTAGCTTTTAATTTCTTCCTTTCCCTTTGGCCAAGGTAGGGGTATGTCTTCCACCCTCAAAGGCTTTGCTTTTGGCCCCATACATAGGTAAACTATTTATCTACTTCTTCCCAAATTCTGTGTTCATTTCATGTGTACCCTGGAGAACCAATGTGAGAACAATAGAACCAGGAGAAAAACTTGTACACAAATAACCAAATAACAAAGGCAAGTTGAAAGAATGTCCCAGATAGTATGTAGTGTATGCACTCTTAGGCCCTTCTATCAAGAGAACTTCTACTATCATCTCAAATAAAATACTTTCTTAATAAGTAATAATTAATTTTTAGTACATGCTTAGAACTCTGCTAAGGGTTGGGATTATAAAGAAAAGCAAAAACAGGAAGTGAAGAAGTAGGTATAAGAATTGATTACAGCAAGCATAAAGACTGAGAGAAGAAATGGATAGTGGATGACAAATAGCAAATAGACCAGTGAGTACAACATGAAGTTGCAAAAAATTGAAGTGCAAAAAACCTGAGTCAAGTGAAACATAAGAAGATAAATATGAATAAGCCATCCTAAAATACAAGGATGAACTGCTTACATTCTAATATGAATACACATATCCCTTCTTAAGCCTATAATCCTTAAGGGTCATAGAGAGAGTTTAATTTAGTCAAGGCCTAGGAGTAGTTCTATTATGTCTTGATGATCTTAAAAGAAGAAAGACAAAGTAGGGAAAGAGGAACTGTGGGGGTGAATGGAGAGAAAATTCATGGAAAATTATTTCACATCATTGAGGTGTGTAAGTAGAAGTCTGTACAAAGAAGGAAGAAGGGGCAGAAGAAGAAGCTGACATATAAACCTTACCCATGTTTGAACTAGTTGTAGGAGAGAAGAATACACACACACACACACACACACACACACACACACACACACACACACACACACAGAGTCGGTACAGAAATATGTTTTACTCCACAGGAAAATAGGAGGAAAAGGGTGGAAAAGGAAAAGGAAAATTAGTAGATTAAGGACCTGATGACAGGAAAATGGATTTTTGCTGATTAAAATATAACATTTAGTCCAAATATGATCAATTCAATTTTCATTGCCTAGAGCAGTGATGGGCAAACTTTATAAAGAGGGGGCCAAAGGAAAGGAAATACTCAACTGTCAGTCTGTTTCTAAGGCAAACTCTTTCGAAGTTTCATTGTATTGTATCCTACTTGTGTTTTTCAGATTAGGAATAATGTCACATGGCTGGATAGAACATTTCATGGGGCCACATCTGGCCCGCCATCTGTAGTTTGCCCATCACTGGCCTATAGGGATAGGGACTAGGCCTGTGATTTAATTGTTATAATGAACTCATATATAAAAGGATTCATTCTAGCAATGGAGGATAGCACTTTCTCTAGGACTTTTTAAAAAAACAACCCTTAACTTCCATCTTAGAATCAATATTGTATTGGTTCTAAGGCAGAAGACTGGTAAGGGCTAGGCAATGGGGCTTAAGTGACTTGCTCAGGGTCACACAGCTGGGAAATGTCTGAGGCCAGATTTGAACCCAGGACCTCCCATTTCTAGGCCTGGCTCTCAATCCACTGAACTACCCAGCTGCCCCCTCTTTATGACTTTAAATCTTAGATAGTTCCTTATGCCATTGAGAGGTGAAGTGATTTGCCTGAAGTCACATAACCAGCATGTGCCAGAGATAGAATTTGAACCAAGGCCTTCCTGCCTTTAAGGTCAGCTATCTTTCTACTACACCAACCTGCTTTGATACCTATATCATTACTAAGCAGTGAGTCATTCAAACCACTGAAGACTTGATTTCTTCATAATTTGATGATCACATTTGCCTCATTTTAGAGCAGGAAAAAGGAGCAAGCAATTTATTAAATGCCTACTAATGGCTAGACACTGTGCTAAGAACTTTGCATGTGAAGCATTTTACATATGACTTTGAGAAACATTTCCACACTCTAACTCTATAGGAGTAATACTTCCTCTGAGTGAACCTGGATTCTCCTGTGGTGGTAATTCAGTGGTTGTAATGGTGGTGGATTCAAGTGGTGGTAATCAGTGACCTCAGGTTGGCAATTCTGAAAGCAAAAGATTTTAATTATGGATATATTCTATCCAATAATAATTTCCTTCCTTCTCTTCCTTCCCTTTTCCTCCTCTGCCCCTATATCACTACACCATGAAAATATACGCTATGATTTAACTGCAAGTAGTTTCCACACCAAGTTGATAAGTAGTTTCATTTCTCACCATCCCCATTTTACTTCAAGAGGCAGTGTTACATAGTGGGTTGAACTCTAGACTTAGAGAAAAGAAGAATTAGGTTCAAATCCCTCTTCAGATACTTTCTTGGGCAATCAATATAAACCTAATCTATATAAGGCTCAATTTCTTTTTCTGTAGAGTGAGCACAATGATAGCATCTACTTCACAGGGCCATTGTGAGGATCAAATGAGATGAAGTTTATAAGTTACTTTGGAAATCTTAAATTGTTACGCATGTTAGCCATCATCATAAACTTTTTAACAACAATCAAGAAAGTTGTTGATTGTCATACTTTTTTTTTCACTGTATAAACACCTGTTGACTTGAAAGTATACAAGCTTCCAACCACTTGGATTGTCAGAATGAATACTTCCCTTTGGGACTTCAATTTGGCATGTCATTCACCAAATTTCACTTTGGACTCCCAAATGCTTTGACCTTAGAGTGTATTTCTGGATCTTGTGATGCTGGACTGCATTTTAAAAGGACACACAATTGAACCAGTGAAATAAAACAGAGCAATGACTAAAATTGCCTCATCTTTCAAGCATTTGTCCTGGCTAAACACAATATGTGAGCTTTGGGAAATATTTTTCTTTAACCTCTATGTGTCTTTTGACAGCATCCAAATTGGACTTGACTACATTAGTGAAGATGTTAAAAAATGACTCATTTGAAGTACAGGCATTAACTTATTCAGACTCTTATGATAAAGTGACAATTTCCAACCAGTCACATTGGGAATGGGAAACAGGAGAGGGCTTTTTCTTTGGTCATCTCTCAAAAAGTTTCCAGATCCTGAGTCATAGGCAAATTGCTTTTCCCTTCTTATTCCTTCTTAAAATTTCCTCTCCCATTGCATTTGTGATATCATATAATCTGCCATTGGATTACATATGTTCTGTGTTGTGCTCTGATGAATAAGCACAAGTGTGTTAAGAACTGCGTGCAACTTTATTTTCTTTTGTTTTTGGAGATGAGATCTCCTTATTTTGGTCAAGCTGGCAGTACAGTGACCACTCAGGATCCAATCGCACTGATGTGTTACAGGGAAATTTTTATCTGTTCCACTTCTGACATGGGCCAATTCAATCTTCCTTAAGTAGCCTAGGGGCTCCTTGCTTCTGGAGGCACACCAGCACTTGATTAAGGGAGGGGAAGAAGTCAGGAAACAGGCATTTATTCAGAGTCTACAGGGTGCCAGGTACTTTGCTAAGTACTTTACAAATATTTCACAACCAAAATCACTGCAGCCATCCTGTGGGTTTGGTGCTATGATCTACATTTTACAAATGAATTTACAAGTTGAGGAAATTGGGGCAGGAAGAAGTCAAGTGACTTGTCTAGGATCACACAGCTAGTAAATGCCTGAGGTCAGATTTTTAAGTAAGGTCTTTGACTATAAAGACTCTAGAGCTCTATCCACAACACCATCTGCCTGCCTGGCTAGTATCTTGCCTTAGGCTAGTATAGCTCCATATTTCTGAGCTCAAGTAGATCCACCAGCCTCCTTAGTGACAAATAGGCACCTATCACTAAGCCTAGAAAAAAGTTTTTTTGTATTTTGCTTAGTATAGTTCTCGACAGAGTAGCATGTAGATAGCACCGTAAGCTGAGCTTAACCAATTGAATGAATGAAACAGCAAGGAGGCATAACTGTGTAATACATATGTTTATGTATATAATATATGTATATAATGGGAGAACTGGCCAAAGAGGTCCAGTTATTATAGTATGCTCTATATTTACTTGTTAGGGAAGAAGTGGGTTGGGAGCATAACATCCAAACCGGTATTCTAAGTATATGCAGATAAATATATGTATGTGTATAGTGTGTAGATATGAAAGTATCTATACACACTCACACACACATACACATGTGTATGCACACAAGAAATATACATACAAATTCACACGTGTGCAATGCACATATATGTACATGTGTATGTCCATATATATAGTATATATGTATAAATCCATAAATATAGCATTAATATCATTGTAATCAATTAATTCTAGTAATAGAATTACAGCAAATTTGGCCTTGCACTCTCTCTTAATTTCCTCTTTTTCTTCCTGATCTGACCTATAATCTTTTGTATTAGCTAGTCTATTGCCAACCTGGTCATATGTTCAACCTGGCTCAGATTTCTTTTACATTAATTCAATATTTAAGAATTTTTAGAATTTGAGCCTTTCTATAACTTATTTATCCAACTTTTAGCAAGTAACCCTTGTTAATACTACTCTCCCTAAACCATTGCATTCTCCTAGGCCCTGGAAACAAACAAATAAACATGAAGTTTTTAGTAACCTTTCTTACCTTTGGCTCTCTAACTTCAGAAAGTAATGCGCTTGGGTCCTGGATTCCTATATTAGAAAGATTTTTCCTTTATTAGCCTCCCAAGCCATGTGCCCCTAGGCATCACACTTTATATTCCATTTATCTATCTATCTATATTTATATATTTATTATTTTTTAAATTCCATTTGTTAGTTGCCTCTTCATGTTTTTGAAATCTTGATAGTTGTGTTTCTAGGTCTTTCTTTTATATCATTGATCTATTTTCCCTTAGATATTGATTTACCTCAGGTAAAACACCTTAGGTGGATTGCAAAAGTTGATTCTGCTTATCCTCTTGATGTTTCCTCCACTTATTGCCTGAGAGGTTTCCTTCCTTCTGCAGATATTGGTCCTCCCCATCCTGTATCTATTATTCCCTTGCTGCTATTAGCAAGGAGCCTCCTCCTTTACTGAGCTCCCACTCCCATTTTTCCCCCTAAACTTCTATTGGCCCTTACCCTAGACACAGGACAATAGCAGAGCTCAGGTAATAGTCTCAGGTTTCTCAAAGTCTATGTTGGAAGGGCCTCCTGAGGGCTCTTAATCTGCCCTTTATCTGAACAGGAATGCCCACTGCATCATTCTGACAAATTGTCTTCTCGTTTTTGGTTGAAGATATCCAATGAGAGTAATCCATGATTTCCTATGATAGCCCATTACACTTTTGGATAGTTTGTTACATTTTTCTCATATCAAACCTCTGCCTACTTCTCTGCATTTTTTACTTGTTGCTTCTAATTTGGCCCATTAGCATCAACTTACTTAATCAAATCTAATTTTTAAGAGCTACCTCTCCTTGTGTACATGAGACATTTATGATATACAGTTATGATACTTTCCTCCAACTTTCCTGCCTTTCCCTTCTCAGTTGAATCATCCTTATATTATGAACTCTAGTCTTTCTATCTTCCTGGTTAGTTAACTGGACCAAACCACTCGATGAACTTCTTTCCTAAAATTTGATTGCTCAAATTGAAAGTAATAATTCTACATATGTTCTTATCTAGGGCAGAGTACAGTAGGAAAATCACCTCTTTTGATATGGACATTTCACCTTATACAAAGTTTTAATTATGAGGGGTATTCAGAGAAATAGAACCAATTTTACTGAGGAAGCTATGCACTCATGCCCTGCCTTTTACATATGTTATGGTATATCTGTGATTTCCTCATCCTGTATTTATAAAGTTAATTTTTAAAATCCATGTCTGAGATTTTACATTTATCTCTATGAAATGTCATCATTTTAACCCTAGCCCATGAAAATCTTTTGTATTTTGATTGAAATTCAAAGTGTTAGATCTAGCTCAAAGCTTTGATTTGATAAATTTGTCATCTTTGACTTCATTAACAAAAATGATAAACAGCATGAGGTCAGATTTATGGATAGGAGAACAATTTATGAACAAATAAGAACTAGAAAGCAGTGTGAGAGGTAAAATGCATATTTTTGATTATATTAAATTTAAAAAAAGTTTTGTATGAATAAATGAATGTAGTTAAGATGACAAAGAAAGCAGAAAATTGGAGATGAATTTTTGTAGTCAGTTTCTTGGGTAGAAGACCTATCTAAAATATGTAGAAAACTTTGTCAAATATAGAAGAAAATAATCCAATTGATAAATGGTCAAAAGATATGAGCAGAAGGTTTTAAGATGAAGAAATCAAAACTATATATAATCATATGAAAAATGTTCTAAATTATTATTGATTAGAGAAATGCAAATCAAACAACTATGAGATATCATCTCATACCTATGGATAATCGAATACTACTGTGGTAAGAGAAATGACAAGAAATTTAATTTAAGAAATGGAAAGACCTACATGAAATTATGAAGAGTGAAACATGCAGAATATAATATGCAGAAATATCTTTTTCAAAAAATAATTTGTGTATGCCCACCTCCAGAGAAATAACTGATATAGAAATAGCAAGACATAGTTTTATACATACACATATCATTTTGTTCAATGATGCTTTCTCTATTGTGGGGAGGAGATGGAGATAGGGAGGGAAATGACTGAGAATTGCAATGCAACAAACTAATTAATTAATTAATTAAACAAAAAGAAACCAAGCTGGTGGCAAATGAAGTAATGGCTAGGATTCTAAGCCCTCTAAAGGGAGGAGCCATTTATTTATTTATTTATTTGTTTGTTTATTTATTTTTATTTTTTTGCTATTTTATTTGGGTTTGGCTAATTAGCTAATCCCAAGTCCACCTTGGGCACTATCATTCAGTCTACATCTCTCTGTTTTTTCCACATGAAGAACCTGAGAGATTTTCTGAAATACTTTGATGAAATCCAGGTATACTAAGTCTATGGTATTCCCCTTACCAGTCAATTTAGTAATTCCATCAAAAGAGAAATGAGATTTCAAAAAGGCACGAACAAATTGATATTTGCAGGCTCTTAATAATCGGTACTTCCTTTTCTAACTTTTTTTTCCTTTAAATTTATTGATCTGTTTGTTTATTACATTAAAATTCCCAGGAAACTTCCTTTCTCCCTTTCTGCTCTCCTTGCACTAGAGAAGGCATTATTTGATTAAGAAAAGGCTTGTGTATATATAAAATGATGTCTTGTTTATTTCTGTTGATCATATCTTTGTCTGAAGGTGGATCTATACAAGTTATTTTTCAAATACTAATTCCATTACTGTATATAATGTTGTTTTTGCTCATTTCATTCTTTAAAATTACATATAGATCTTCTAATGCTTTTAAAAAAATTAACCCACACATCATTCTTTGCAGTCCAGTAGTATTCCACCATGATCATGTGCCACAACTTTTTTTTACTTCTAACAATCCCCTTTTTAATAATATTGAATAGATTTTTACCAAGAACCCAAGTCCAACTCACAGTCATATGGGCTATACTTGCATTTTGTATTTCCTTGTCTGTTATTTTGGGGTGATTTTTTTCAGTCTTCTCATGTTTTTTCTTGACAATTGAGTGTGGCTTAGCATAATATTAACTACTTTTTTGAGTATCCTAGGTTACTATCCTAGTAGCATATTTAGGTCTTAATTCCTTAATTTTGTTGAGGGAAGTTAAATATTATTTTGAATATTTATGACATCTTGAATAATAGGCAGATCAAAGAACAAAATATGGGAAAAATGAATTAGTGAGACTGACAAAAATATAACATACACAAAATTTGAGGTTGCAACTAAAGCAGTCCTTAAAGGAATAATTATGTCTCTGAAAATCTGCATTACTTATTTGTGGTTCCCCTTCCCTTCCCTTCCCTTCCCTTTCCTTCCCTTCCCTTCCCTTCCCTTCCCTTCCTTTTCTTGTGTAGTCATGAGTCTCACTTTCTTTTCTAGAGTCATCAAAACCCAGTGGCCGGACAAAAGTCAAAATATTTGATGAAAGTCTAGTATGTTCTAAGTGCCCCACAGCACCTGTTTTAGTCATCTTTGTGGCAGGTGGAACAAACAGTTCTCATCTGCCCATTCTGCTGGGGAAATTCTTCAGGGTTGTGTTCCATGTTTCTGAAAAAATTCATTAATAAATAATGAGTTATTAATTAAAATTGATGACTTTAACAATGCAATTAATTTTAAAACTTAGAAAAGTAAATTATCAAAATAAAAATTATGAAAATTGGATAACACTAAAAACAAAAACTTTAGATATCATAAACAAAACTAGGATGATTTTTTTTGGGGTAAACACTAATAAAATTCTTTAGTGAAACCTGTGAAAAATGGAAAATCAGATTACCAAATGAAAAAAATGAATGAATAATTCCAAATAAAAATATAGGAGACAGAAAGAAGGATATGAACCTATCCTAAACAACCATAATAAAGCCAAGTATTTAAGGAAATATTTGATTCTATAAAAATGCAAAATTCTAAAGTTAGCAAAAAAAGAAATGAAGATATAATCACGATTACAAATTTAGTGTTTTCTTATCACTTTTCTCAGGTGATTATGGTTTCTTCCCAAACTATAGTTTTGAAAGGCAGCATTGTCTCCTTTAAAATTTTTATGGTCTTAACCTTTATACTTAGATAGTATATTAATTTTTGCCTGGCTTGACATGACATATAGTGAATGATTTTCATCTTATCCTAATTTCTTTCAAAATCATTTTTAATTTTCTTAGTACTTTTTGTCAATTTGGGAGCCCTTTCTAGTGTGGATTATGGTCAAAGGTTGATTAAATATTGGGATATGGTGTTCAGTTTTATCTAGATCTTACTTAGGTAGTCTGTTCAACAGTTTTATTTTTCTATTTTTAAAAAAGTACTAAATAATTTAGATGATTATTACTTTACAACCTAGCTTAAAATACAGTAATGCTAAGATCTCCTTATTTTTATTTTTTAAAAATGCCTTTGAAATTCTAGGTCTCTTGTCCCTTCAAAAATTTGGTTATTATTTTATCTAGTTTTATGAAGTAACTTGGTAGCAAGACTAATCTATAAAATCTAAAACTATAAAATAATTTAGTAATGTCATTCCACTAGTTATATTGGCACAACTCAAGCATAAACAAGAAATATTTCTCCAACTAAGTTTATTTCTGTAGAAGTGTTTTATTGTTTTTCTTTTTATAAATGCTATTCTTGTAATAATTCTAATTATTACAAAATTAATAAACTATTAGGTGAACACCCATATAGTTCATTAATTTTGTAATTATTTTGAAAGGAATTTATTTTACTATATCTTCTTCCTGGCTTTGTTAGTAAAAAAAGAGAGAGAGAGAAATATTTTGTTTGTAAAATGCAGCTTTTCTTAATAGCTAAATTTTATGTCTTGCTACTTTACAGAATCTTTTATTTTTATTTTGTATTTAATTTCATATGTAGTCTTCTCTAAAGCATCCTATAATCTATGATTATTTTTGCCTTCATTTGCCTTCCAAATTTCTTCTTCTGATATTATTTCTTCAGTTAACATTTTTAACACTACATATAAAAATTCAAGGGAGTGTGAATTAGTGGATAGAGAATTACCCTTGAAACTCGGAAGGCTGAGGTTCAAATTTTGCTCCTTTTAATATTCTATTTCTATGATACTGGACAAGTCACTTAAACTCAGTGTTCTATCTATGTCTATTCTCTAAGACAAAATAATACTGAAAAGAAACTGCCTTATATGAACAAAATCATAGATCAGTTCTTATTCCTTTAAGAAAACAGTAGAACTCGACATCTTTAGTAAGTCTCATATCTTACTGGAAAAGTTCCTGCTGTTTTTTCATTACAGACAACCTTATCTCTTGATTTTTTTCAAAAATAGTCATTTTTGGGCAGCTGGTTAGCTCAGTGGAGTGAGAGTCAGGCCTAGAGACAGGAGGTCCTAGGTTCAAACCCGGCCTCAGCCACTTCCCAGCTGTGTGACCCTGGGCAAGTCACTTGACCCCCATTGCCCACCCTTACCAATCTTCCACCTATGAGACAATACACCGAAGTACAAGGGTTAAAAAAAATAGTCATTTTTATCAATGTGTTTTTTCAAACTGTTATCACAAATAAGTGCCATAATTTGTCAAGGGCTTTTTTTATGTCTATTATATAATGTGATATTGTATGATTTAAGTGGTACATAATGTTGACAATTTTCTCACTCAATGAATGATTTACTGAATATATTGTTCTATGTTGTTTTATTAATTGTTTTGTATCATTATCTTGTTACAAATTTAAAAGGACAATATAGAAAAAAGTACCAGACGTGATGTCAGGAAGACATAAGTTCAAGTCCTATGTCAAATAATCAGATATAAAGACAATCTAGGATGCTGGAAAAATCACTTAATCTATCAATATCCCAGTTAGTTTCCTAAGTTACAGAGTAGCTGTCCATTTACACTGGCAAAGGTGGTTCCCTTAGCTAAAGCTCTCTATGTTAATAAAATCATAGATACAGATTAAAAAGAAAATTGATGCTACCAGTGTTTAGTTTTCTTTGTTTTATCTCTCACTCTGATTTGGACATAAGAATGACATCTGCCATCAAAGGAATTTTTCCCCTAATTTTGGATAGTAAAAGGATAAATATATAATTATTTGACAGGATTAGTTAGACCATCCAGGCCTGGAGTTTTGTTTTTCCTCCTTTTATGAGGTCATTAATTTTTTCTTTTATTTTTTTCTTGTTTACACCTGGTTTATTCTTTGACTTAATTGATTAACTTAATGCAGAGTCCAGGTAAACTTCCCTAATACATAAATGAGGAAACTGAGTCCAGAAAAAAGAAAGCTTTCTTTTTACACCTAAAGGACACACAGTGCTACTCAAGCCTAGAGTTTAGGTTTTTTGGCTTTCATTCAGTAGTATGCTATTAGGTTAGTCCATCCAGCAAAAATCTTTCCTGGGCCAGGAAAAGATGAATAGTTAGATGTTGATGTTGTTGTTGATGACATTGCTGATGTTGATTATGATGATGGTGATGTTGTTCTCAATGATGCTGTCTTTGATGCGGTTGATGATGATGTTGTTGCTGCTGCTGTTGTTGTTGATGATGTTGATGTCAGTATTGATGTTGGTGATGTTGTTGTTGATGATGTTGATGCTGCTGCTGATGCTGCTGATGCTATTGATGCTATTGTTGCTATGGTGCTGATGATAATGTTGCTGTTGATGATGTTGATGTTTATATTGTTATTGTTGATAATGATGATAATGATGATTAAATTTGGAGTTGGAGGTTTTCCTTCCATTTGAACTTCTCTGACTCATCCCACTGTTCCCTTTAAGTATACTTCTTCTAGATACCCTGATAATAACAATTTTATGAGTTACCAATATAATCTTTTCTTATAGGAATACAAATCACTTGAACTTATTGGGTCCCTTAAAGAAAGTTTTTTCCCCCCCTTTCTTAATTACTTTTTGGTGATTCCCTTGAGTTCTGTGTTTGGGCATCAAATTTTCTGTTTAAGTCAGGTCTTTTCTTTATAAATGCGTGGAAGTCTTCTATTTTATTAAATGACCATACTTTCTCCTGCAAGAATATAGTCAATTTTTCTGGGCAGTTGATTCTTGTTTTCTATTCCCTTGCTTTCTGAAATATCATATTCCATGCCTTCCGGTCCCTTCAGTGTGGATGCAGTCAGGTCCTGTGTTATCCTAACTGTGGTTCCATGATATCTGAATGGTTTCTTCTTAGCATTTTGTAGTATTTTTTCCTTGGTATGGTAGTTATTGAATTTGGCTATCACATTCCTGGGCATTGTCAATAGGGGATTTAATACAGGAGGTGATCTGTGGATTCTTTCAATCTCCACTTTTCCCTCTTGGTCAAGAATGCCAGGGCAGATTTCTTGCATAATTTTCTGTAGAATGATGTCCAAACTTTTTTTTTTCATTATGATTTTCCTATAGTCCAATAATTCTTAAATTGTCTCTTCTGGATCTATTTTTCAGGTGTGAAGTTTTGACAATGCGGTGTTTCATGTTTTCCTCAATTTTTTTTATTCTTTTGATTTTGTTTTATAGACTCTTGCTACCTTGTGAAGTGATTTGCTTCTAGTTGTTGGACTCTAATTTTTAAAGGCTGAGTTTCATCCCTGGCTTTTTTTGTCTTCTTCTTCTGGTTTGCTTTCTTTGTAGGTCATCTTTCACTTTTTTTGCCTCATTTTCAAGCTAGTCAATTCTGGTTTTTGAGACTCTATTTTCTTGTTCAGATTTCCCCCAACTGGCAGCAGAAGCTGAAGATGTAGATTAAGGTGTGGAGACTAAAAAAGCCATGCTTCCAGCCCTGTTATCAAGGTATTCTGTCATGGTTGCAACCTTTGCCCTGGGATCTGAGTCAGCAGGATTCTTACTGTGGCTTTCAGTGCAGATTGTGGGGGAGGGTATTGGAGATTGCTGAGAGAATTAATAATTTACTTAATATTTTTATAAGATTTAGTTGTTCATATTCTGTTTTCAATTCTATTAATCAGTATATTTTATATTTTTGTAATTTTTTACCCATTTCTTTTGTATTTTCAGTTATCTTGGCATATAATTAGACATGAATTCATGTAAAATTTTTTTGGTCTCTTTCTGTGTCTCTCTGCCTCTGTCTCTATCAAATTAACTACTAATTTGTCTATTATTTTGTGTTGTTTTTTCCTTTAAAAAACACAACTTTTATTTGTCATCCGAGTAGTTTTTTTTGCTGTTGTTTTTTAAAACTTATTATCTTTTCTGATTTTTATAATTTATGCATTTATGTATAATTAGAGATTATTATTTTCTTATTTTCTATGTTTTTTAGTTGCCTGTTAAGTTAATTTATTTTACTCTCTCTCTTTTTATGATCTATTGCTAACAGAATACTTAGAAACCATTAAATCTAATCTTCTCATTTTACAGATGAGGAAGTGTGACCCAGTGAATTTAAGTAACTAATCCAAATTCATGTAGATTGTAAATGCCACAGTCAAGATGGAAACCTAAATCCGCAGAGTGCAAAAGCTTGCTTTCCATTGTACTATATTATTTCTTGCTCTGTTAGTATTTAGAGATATACATTCTTTCCTTTGGATTGCTTTATTAGTAATATTTGTATATTGTCTCTTCATTATCATTAAGGAATAATAAATCTTATGAATAAGCTTTGATTTAAAATTTAACCTAATGATTTATTGCATTAATTATAGTGAATCAAATTGATTGCATATAATATACATTATATAATCTAATTTATTCAGTGGTTATAATTAACCTGATTATGTCATTTAAAAATCTTTAAGTTAATTTTTATTTAGGATCAAATTGTTTATCTTTTTTTAAATATGGATGTATTGTTAATATTTCCCAAGTTAATTACATTTTATGGTATTATGATATAAACAAGGTATATTTAACATTTTTATTTCTCCATTTATTAAGATATTCTCTATAATTTAACATATGGTTAATTTTTTCAAGGTGCTTTGCAAACCTAAAAACAATGTAGACCATTTGAGGTACTCATTCAGTAATTGTTGAAAGTATATAATATTTAAATTTTCCAATATTATGTTCAAATCCTTAGCTTTTTCTGATTTATCCTTTAGTTAGGTTTCTGAATGATACAGATTGAAGTAGCTAACAAATACTGACTGGATTCTCTTCCTCTCTCTAATCAGTTTGCTTATCTTTTAAATATTCAGAAGATATGCTTCCTGTGTGTGTGTTTATTTAATATTGTTCCAAAATTTATATTGATGTAGTTTCTTTTATTATCTTTCTTAATCATATATAGTTACTTTCTCTAAGGTAATGATTATTATTCCTACCTTATTAGATTTTGAATATTTTCAATAAATTCTTCTATATGCTTTAATTTTAATTCTGTGTAATGTAGGACAATATATAATATTCATTTTAAAATCAACAAAAGCCATTTTTAATAATGGGCCATTACTTAATGTGATAAACAATAACTATAAAAACAAAAAATTAAGCTTATTATTATTGTTGTTATTTTTATTATTATTATTGAAACCCTTACCTTCCGGCTTGGAGTCAATACCGTGTATTGGCTCCAAGGCAGAAAAGTGGTAAGGGCCAGGCAATGGAGGTTAAGTGACTTGCCCAGGGTCACACAGCTAGGAAGTATCTGAGGCCAGATTTGAACCTAGTATCTCCCGTCTCTAGGCCCGGCTCTCAATCCACTGAACTACCCTGCTACCCCCAACATTATTTGTGATAGTAAATCATGAGGAACTTTTCCAGTAATATATGGGGTTGCTTGTTAAAGATATCTATGCTCACAATTCTTATTTGACATAATTCTAGAAATGCTAGCTCTATCAATAACAACAACAACAAAAAAAGAAGTTAAAGAAATAAACATTTGCTTAAAATAGTCAAAATTAAATCTTTTCCTAGTCATATTTTGGTTTTCATGGAAAACTCAGAGCTTCAACAACAAAATTGTTAACAAAGTCAATAATTTCAGTAAAGTAGCTGAAAATAAAATAAATATATAAAATTTTCAGTAACTACATTTATAGGAAAAAACCTTAGAAAACCCACTGGGAACCCAATAGGAAAATTCATTCCAGATAACTATAAAATGCATAAAATATTTTGAAACTAATCTACTGAAACAAATTTAGTACTACCAAATATAATCACTACATTTCCGAGCAAAATAAAACAATGATATATAATTCAAGTTAAGGACTTTTGATTTACCAAAGAGAACTATAGTAAATTCAATGTCAAGGAATCCTTGGAGAAAATTTCTTCCTGAAATTGTGTTTTGATTT
The DNA here is from genome assembly GCF_016433145.1 of Gracilinanus agilis. Lineage (NCBI taxonomy): Eukaryota > Metazoa > Chordata > Mammalia > Didelphimorphia > Didelphidae > Gracilinanus > Gracilinanus agilis. The sequence continues at coordinate 381,684,776 of NC_058133.1, forward strand.
TAATTACTCCCTCTAATGACTCTCTTTTCAGATTGGGGAATGGGCAAACCAAAAGAATTCTCCTTATTAGATTAACAACAAGAAAAATTCTACTCGGTTTGGTCATCTGAGCATGATTCTACCATTCTTAATATAGTCATCATAATTCTTTCTTGTCTTGGGGAATTAAGATCCCTCTGTGAATCTGATTGTCTTAATTGAAGGAAGTTTGATTAGGTTTTAATTCAAGTAAGACTTCATACCAGACTAGGGAACTGTTATAATATTATTTCTTAATGTTTATAATACAATTAAGATTTTATTGCTATATATTTTCCATCATACAACTACTAAGTGGTGGAAACCCATCTGGCTCCAGATTTTATGGTTCATTGCTTCTTATATTATACCACACCTTTCTCTCTAGAGGAAAATATTATTCTAAAAGTACATAAAACAAATATTAAGGTAATTAATGAATGAAAAAGCATTTATTAAGAACTTGCTATGTGTTAAGTACTATGTAAAGCATTGGGAGTGGAAAAATAAAAATGCAGATTATCCCTTGACTCTTGGATTTAGCATTCCAATTAGGGCTAGATAGCAAATAAAGGAGAATCATGGCCAGGGAGGAGTATTTTGACTTGGAAAGTTACTGAGATGGTGAGTAGAGCCTTATATTGATTTTTTTTCTAGTAGCAATGACAGTAAAGCTAGATTATGATTAGTGGGAATAAATCTCATAATGTGATATTATATATTTGAATTCACACTTTTCCACTTTTCCAAGTTATGGTTTTGTATAATATGGTAATTGGTTTTAGTCAAATGGAAATATGCAGTGTGGATTTGAATAATCAGATGACTTAATATTGCAAATTTGTTATTTACACTAATAGGAACTTAGATATATTGATTTTATTAGGATTTCAAAACAGAATTAAGGGAGCAGGAGGGCTGGAGAGACAAAGCAGATGTGACAGCAAAGTAGCTCAGAAGAAAAAGTACAGGGAGTAAAGACTAACATGGCTTGAGTCCTCCTAGATATCCTGGGTCATGTGAAGCACTCACTTAAGAGGTCAAGAAGACCTCATGGTAGGAGTTATATAGTCTCTGTTTTTTTCAGTAAGGTAACTGTTGGAAAGATAACCAGGGAATAAAGTCTTGTGAAAATGTATGAAAAGGTAGTATAATTAATATAGCATAGTGTTATGTTTGTAATAACAGGGATGTTGGGAAGCTAATGGTCTGGCCAGGGCCAGATGCCTGCAAAACACTCTTCTCCCACACAGACAGGTTTGAGTGAGTAGGGAGGGGGTTAGGTACTCCTTGCTCTCGAACCTCTCCCCCCAAGCAGTTGGTTTTCAGTTGAAGATGGAGACAGGGCAGTGTGTCTTCCAGCAAGATTCAGCAAAGGCAAATCTTTAATGATGTTCCCTTTCTCTAACTTATATTCCCACAGGTCTTATTAGGGACTGAGTAGAAGCTAGATATCTTGTTGTTAAGGACTGAGAAGGATCTGACTTCTTGGGCTGGCAACTGACAGGAACCAAGCTTAATGGCTGTAGTGAGTATCCACAAATAATACCCAGGCAGGGCTATTAAAGATAAAGCTTATATTGATAAAAGAAGGAAGGGGAAGGCAAGAGGGGGTAATTAGGATTTGGATAAGAACTAGGAAGCCCTGAACTGTCAGGTTGAAGCTGCCCCTACACCCTCCCCCCCTCCCCCCAGGAGGGAGTGGCAGACCTTTAGCTAACTTGCTCTCAAGCTAATAGTAATTACTTCTAATGTCCATATAACTAAATAATTATTAAATTGATGCTGGAAAAATCTAATTCTACTAAACAGGCAAACTCCTGAGTAGAAACCATAATGGCTTTTGCCACTATGGCCTCCCAGGCGAACCCCAAATCAGGAACAGCAAGCAGAGAGATCTGCTCTCCTCAACTCCCAGAAAACAACTGTTTAACTCCCTACCAACTGCCCTCTTACCCAAAGTTCTCCGGGGGGGGGGGTCCCCTGGAATTCTGGGTGAGGCTTGACCCTGTATTTTGCAGGAATTCCATCCTGCCATTTTCTACATTACAATAGCTTCTTACTAACCCCACCCCAATTGTAATGGATCAGGAGGCATAAGAATGTTAAGAATCACTTTTTTCATTGCCTGTTTTCAAAGCCAGCTGTGAAAAAAGATGCTAAATGGCCAAGTGTGAACAGATGTGCAACAAATATGTCTCTTGTATTGTTTTACCCATAGTAGATATTTAGTAAATGCTACATGATTATAGTATTAATGATGAAGCTTATTTCTCCTCCCCTTCAATTTTTTCCCTTCCCCCTCTTTTAAATTCAGTTTTTTTCTCTCCCATATTGTGGTTGTTTAGTTATTTCAATAATGTCTGACTCTTCATGACCCTTTTTTGGGGGTTTTCTTGGCAAAGATACTGGAGTCATTTACCATTTCCTTCTTGAGGTCATTTTATAGATGAGGGAACTAAGGCCGATAGGGGTTAAGTGTCTTGCCCAGATCATACAGTTAGAAAGTATCTGAGGTTGAATTAGGACTCAGGTCTTCTGGATTCCAGATATGGGCACTCTACCCACTGTGCCACTGAGTTGCTCCATAAAATGTCTCCCAAATAGTCTTTTTATACTTATACACTTTGAGAAGCAACATCATATAATGCAGAGTTGGGTCTAAGTCCTTCCTCTGGCACCTATTGGCTATGAGATCTCTCAGTATTACAGGCAGCTTTCAAAGATTGTATGTTGCAGAAAAACTGCTGAACTTTTTTTAGTAGAGGGAGTTTAATTATTGGAAGGACTGGGTTATACTAATTAAGTCACAGTTCCATTTCCTATCCCTAGCCTATCAATACTCACTCTGGTTTATGAATAGACAGTCTGATTTAGCAAAAAGAACATTAACCTTTGAGTCAAAAGACCAGATTTTGAACTCTAATTCTGACACTTCCTAGCTTTGGACTGTGATCAAATCAATTAACTTCTCTGAACCATAGTTAACTGAGTAATAACATGGGGATTATAATATAATACTCCTACTTCTCCTACCACCAAATACCATCTACTTCACTGGGTGTGATGCATCTCAAATGGGATGCTTTGGGCAAAGCTCTGCATATTCATGAAAATATGAATGTTGTAGAAAGAAAATCCTATTTCTTGCAGTTGATTGTTGAAGTGGTCATCTTAGTTGGGATGTTTTCTCTCTGAACCACATTGGGAAAAATTTCTGAAAACAGCTTATTCCAAGTCTGAAGAGTGAAAAAAACGAAGCAAAAACACTGGGATGCAATTTCAGAAACCTGTTGACTGTATGTCCTCTGTCTGTTCCAAGAAATTCACATTTGGATTTCAGTACAGCTACAGAGTTATGGTAGGGATTTCCAGCACTTTTTTGGAAGTAAATTTGCTTGATACCAACATAAGGCTTGCCAAAGCTTGGGCAGGCCAAATCCCAGTTCTGGAAAATGTGAGAACCAAGAGATCAGCAGTTAAACGACAAGGACTGTATCACTTTCATTTCTCCAAGGAAACAAATTCTACCTAACGGTCTATTGGGTCATTTTGAACATAACCAATAATCTTTTAAAAATGGAATGTCTCTTTTGTGGCATTTTATAGGGTATGTAACATTTAATGATGTAAATGTACTATCACATTGCACCCGATGAATTCTGGCTAGAATGTTCTTAGCTTTTCAGACTTAATTGTAGCTGGCCAGACATGTTCAATTATATTTACCTTTAGCAAAGAAAACATATTCCCTGTCACTGTGTGCACTGAACCAAGTTAGGAATTCAGTTAGCCAATATCTAGCCCTCATCATTGGCATCCTGATTCCAGGAGTAAGTTTGAGAGCAAACAAATGATTTGGATCATAAAAATTATGGAATTTGGAGTCAAAAGACCAGGTTTTGAGGTCTAGTTCTACTATCAATTAGTGATGGGATTTTAATTGTCATGTGACCTCTTAAAGTCTCAGTTTCTTTAGATGTAAAGTGGTGATCATTATGTAGTATCTCTTCTGAGGTTCACTCTCCCAACTCATAGTAAACAGGTTAGAGCTCCAAAAGCTGTCTGGTTATTTCTATCCTTAGGGTTCTGTGGGTAAATCTAAAGGGCTAGTGTTTTTCACAAGCTCACACATGGATAATTCCCAATAGCATTTAATCAGTTAGAATTATTCCAGTATCAATTAACATCAATTAATTTCTACGTAAGGTTATTTACTGAGGAGGCATAGCAAAGACTTAACTAACCCCCTCACCCCCAAATGAGGTACATCCTCCCTTCTGAAAATACAAAATATCACCGAGGAGAGTGGGCTTATTAAATCATATGTAGCGAAATGTGCAGAAAGAGTTACTTCCTGGCTATAGGAATTGTTCTTTCTTACCTTTGAGGAGACCATAAAGTTAAGTTCTGTGTGTGATATAGTTCTTTGAGAGGCATTTCTGATTTTCCTCTGGGATTTTCTCTACAATGCCTCCTCCATTTTTCTTTATGATTGGCTGTTTCTTCCAAGAACCTTCATTTCAAGAACATTCAGGCTGCCCTGATCTTCATTCCTCTCTATGTTGTTCACCTGACTCTACTCTACTACTCCCTCAACAACATCCCTTTGTTGAATATCTTTACCTTACTCTCTCTTTCTACCTTACTTTTATGCGTTATCTATCCACATTAGAACATAAGCTATTAGAGGGAAGAGACTGTTTCTGCTTGTATCTGTATTTTCTACACTTAGTCAATGCATAACATATAATAAGTGCTGAATAAAAGCTTGTTGACTTGGCTGACAAATGGACAAGTCACTCACTTGCCTTTAACATATCGTTGAGTCCATACATTGCTTGGCTGGGTTAAATAGATAGCTCCTCAAGGCTGGCATTTTCATCAGACTCAGTACCTCTGGATAGTAGCAACCTTTGCCAGTAGCTCTAGTTTCTGTACCTCTTCTGACCTTTAAAAGTTCTTAAGGTGCTGTGATATAGTCTATCTCTGAATGCTAATTCACCAAATATCAGGATAGAATGAACAGAAGACATAAAAGCAGTAGAAGTATGATACATTCTATAAGTATCATGGCCAGATAAGAGATGGGGTTTGATATCTTTCTCTCACCTGGAGATCCATGGCAATTTTTCCTCTTCCAGTAAAAGCCACCAGGAAGAAGGGGGGAAATGATCTGCTTGAACCTTTTTTATGCACACTCAGTGGGCTGTGAAGTCACAAGAAGACCTCTCCATTACATATTCCCAGAGGCAGGTTTACAAAGCCTCCACATGGATTAGAACCTAGCTTAACATATTATCTTTACTAGATAGAATGTACCACCATTGGCCAGTTCCACATTACAAAAAGATGATAGGTTTAGAACTAGAAGGATGATTAATTATCATTCTAAACTTTCATTTCCCTATGGCCATATTTGCTATTTTTTTCTCCCCTCTCTCTTCAGAGAACTTTTGCTCATAATTTATTGAGAATATATAGGCCATCTGACATTAACTCTCTGATTCTCTTTGAACTAATCAATGAATTACTTGACAAATATTTGCATTTACTATGTGCCAGGCAACGTGGCAGGGCTTTAGGATAAAAAAGATGAACATAAAATCATTCTTGTCCTCAAGAATGATTTTATTGGAGACAACACATTCATGTAAGTTAGGTAAGAATAAGGAATGAAGTTAAGGGGATTCATTATACACACACACACACACACACACACACACACACACACATTTTGTCTTTGTCCATTTGGAGTTTTCCTGACAAAAATACTGGAGGAGTTTGCCATTCCCTTCTCCAACTAATTGTACAAATGAGGAAACTGAGGCAAACAGGGTTGTGACCTGTCCAGGATCTCAAAGCTAGTACATAATTGTCTGAACCCAGATTTGAACTCAGGAAGATGAGTCTTCCTAATTTTAGATCTGGCACTCCACTCACTGTGCCACCTAGCTGTCCTTAGTGTTTCCTTGTGATGTGTTACTCTCATGTCTTGTAAGAATTAATAAATTCCCCAGACTGTGTAATTTACATTCATGGAGAAGTATATGTAATAGAAGGATATATGATTCATTTACCTAATGCTCCAAGTATTCCACTAATCAAGAGAGTGTTATCATTTCCATGTTTTAGAGGATTTTCATTTATTTCTTTTAGATTAAAAAATTGCATTTTATCTGCAAATTATAATTTTAAATACTAGTTGCATATTTCTGTTAGACTCTAAATTTAAGATCTTTTACTTACTGATCAGATCACATACAATATTCTCAAATTATTCATATACATTATCAGATGCTGTTCTATTTGCTTTTTTGAAGTGTTACATAATTGGGCAACTAGGTGGCACACTAGATAGAGTTCCTGGCTGGAGGCAGGAAGACTCTCTTCCTTAATTCAAATTTGGCTTCAGACACTTACTAATTGTATGACCCTGTGCAAGTCACTTAACCCTGTTTGCTTCCGTTTCCTCATCTGTAAAATGATCTGGAGAAGGAAATGAAAAACCACCCCAAGTATTTTTTCCAAGAAAACCCAAAATTGGGTCAAAATTGAAAACAGATGAACAACATCTGTCATTTGGTAAGACCTTAATAATAATTATTTGGTGACTGGTGACTCATCTCTATTGATGTGACACATTCCACCATCACTTAGTTTGACTTGCAGTACTACCCTCAATTGCTGATATGCCAGATATATTTTTAATTACCTGCAGGGTGAGGCAATGAAAAAAGATAAGGCTAGATTCTCACCAGGGACAGAACGATTGCTACAAGAGGAATGTGGCATATTACCAGGCTTTTTTGGCATGTCTGCAATGAGCTCTGAAACTACAACTTCACTGCATGAACCTTGGATCCTGGGTCCCCAGTCTAATTTAAAAGCTCAAGTACATTCTACACCTTTCTAACAAGTCCAAAGTTATTCCTTTTTCAAACAAAACTTTGTGCATTGTGATATAAATGTTGTCTTCTCTCTAAACACACACTCTCTCATTAGCAATTATGGGTTCTATGTTGGCTCTGTGTATATGGCAATGCATGAATGAATGAATCAATCAGTAAACTTGTATTAAGTATATACTATGTGCCAGGAACTGCAAAAGTACCAGTGATATAAACAGAACCCCTGCTCTCAATGAAGTCACATTCTAATGGAGAAGGTTTCAGCTGCAAGCCTGATGGAAAGGTCTCAGGGTCTCTAGTGGTGGCAAAGCAGATATTAATTCCTCTTCAATATTTTTTCCTCTGTGAAAACTACATTGGTTTCTAAGTTTTAACCATTTGACAATGCCAAGGACTTTGATTATAAGGACTTTCTTTTTTGGATCTTCAGCAGCTGTGGCTCTAGTACCTGCAGGAACAGTTAGCAGGCTTCTGGCAGTTGCCAGGGAACTATGATGATGGCTGAGGGAATTGGGCTGCAAAGCATTGCTAATTCCAACTCTCTTGGTTTAAGAGTCCTGGAATGTTTCCAACAAATCTGAAGGGAGATAGTGGTCAAAGTTTTGGTAATCTGATTTGCTCGCCATATGTTGCTTCACTCATGCTGCCTGGCTCGCCTTATGTGTAGTTGGCAGTTGGTGGAGATAGCTTTTCTCTTTTACGCAGAAGTGGATTTTCACTGGGCAACAGTTGTAAAGGTTTATCTGAAGGAAGGACCAGTAATGGTCTGTTTAGAGTTGTCACACCCAGGCTCCTTTGCCTATATATAATCTTAATAGGTCCAAATTAGCACAGTGCCTGCCATGTAATGTACACTTAATGAAAATTTGTTAAATTGAATTGTTAAATACACGACCTGCCTGCAAATGTGATAATGCTTATGTAGGTATTAACTTAACTATAAAGTGTAGAAATATTATGTACTAACCTCTATAGTACTTATGTTAGTTAACTCATCAGCAGAAGTTATAGATGGCAATTTAGTAGAAGCTGCCTTGGGTCAATTAGAATCAGAAATCACAGGCAAAGTAGAAATGCCATTTTTTCTTAAATAAACAGATTCACAGGTCTAGGTCACAGCTAAAAAAGTCATTTGGTCTATGAAAAATACTCTTCTGTTCTAATTCCTTTCCTTTAGGTAAATCAAAGCCCAGTTGCTTCAGACAAGATTGTTGTCTGCTCTATTTTTAAAGCTTCGTATTAACGGTGAATCCATTATATCTTTTCAGTTTTCAACCACAAATATTGGATATTTAAAAGAAAACAACAGAAATTTTAAGAAAAATGTTTGAGTTCTAGAAGTTAGATCCTTTTCTTCTTTGTTGACTCTCTGTGAAGAGAGAAAAGAATGGTAAGAGAGAATAGAATGGTAAAAAAATTCTTCACTAGATTTGGAGTCTGAAGACAAGAGGTAAAATCCTACTTCAGATACTTTACTGATGTGACATTAAGCAAGTCACTTTTTTGTTCTCCCTCAGTTTCCTCATCTGTAAGATGATATAGTTAGACTAAATTATTTCTAATATACTTTCTATTCCAACTTTAAATCCCATGACCAATATCCTTTGAATAGTTATTCATCTACTTATAGATTGTAATGAAATTATCCTCTTATTTAGATTAAACAATCCTAATTTCTTTAATCTTATTCATAGTTTATGTAGCTCCCTAGAAGTTGAATCTGGAAGCTTTTGGAGTTCTCTGCTTTACAAGAAAGTAACAGTTGAGGGATCTTTCTTACTCTAATGACTGGGTATATGCTAGGTGTATTACTTTCTCATTAAAAAAATCTGAAGCTTAGACTCTGGGCTCTATACTAAAAGTGAGATGACAGACATATTTCTTATGATGTAACTAGTACCTTAACAGAGGTATCTGGATGAATTCTAATAGGCAGGAGCACCAAATACATCCCAGAGGAGAACAAGAAGTGGGAAATAGAAAAGATATGTGAAAAATGGGGAATGAAGCATGGAATAACAAAGCGCAAGCAATAGGATGTGGTATCCAGCAGGAAATGAGCCCCACAAAAGCAAGGAAATGACATTATTAGATGATATCAGAGCCTTACAACATCCTGTTATATAAAGGTAGGAATTATACTTTTTCATATATGCCTTGGAATGTGTTCTCCATGTGTTTCTATCTATACATGAACTCTAGCAACATGATCCCTATGTATGAGCTTCTTTGCTTTTGTTCTGGTCATTTAAGTTCCATGTATGTGTGTTCTTCTAAGAATATGTCTAACCACATATGTTCTTTTTGTGTGCATCCACTTTATGTGAATTCTTTACACATACTCCCTATGTGTATGCCTCTCCATAAGCATGCTCTGTCTACTTGTGTTTCTTTTGTGTGTTTCTTCCATGTGTATGACATGCCTACACATATTTCCTTTGTGTACAGATTCTCCATAAATATTCCCTAGGCAAGGATGGTCTCCTCCATTGTTGTATATTTATGAGAGACTATGACTAAGGTATATAGTAGAAATTCACTGTTAGTTCTCTTTTTCTGTTATTTCATAGGTGATATGACCTCCAATCCTTAACTTCTCAATTCTCTTCCAAGTCATCTCCCCTGCAGTAACTCCTCTCTTCGCTTCTCTCCATCTTGACTTCATGGTGAGCCAATTCAACTTTACGCTGTCTTCTGCTCTTGAATCTCTTATCCCTTTGTTGATTGTACACAGCCAAGCCTCAACCTTGGATCATTCCATTCATTGCCTTCATTACTACACATGTGTCACTGAACAAAGATGCAGAAAATCATGCAATTGTTCTGATTGGGTCTGCTACAAATTTGTTACATAATATCAACTGGACCTTCACCACTACTTAACAATCTTTCTATACTTTCCTTATCAACTCACTATTCTACTCTCCACAATTACTATTCTAAACTTCCTCAAGCCTCTCATTGTTCTTTCCCCCTACCATCTTGACTAAGAACCTTGCCTCATATTTTATAGGGAAAAATGAAGCCATTTGCTGTGAGCTCCCTCTTCTCTTTTCCTCATCATCTATTATTCCAGTGCTTTCTTCCATTTTTTTTCTCCTTTATCCCTGCCTTACATAAAGAGGTGATCTTAATTTATTACCAAAGCTAATCTCTCTTCTTATTCAAGTGATCCCATTCCATCCTGTTTCATCTAATAGATTATGCCCTCTCTTGTCCTCAGTATTTAACTTAATTTCTTTCTCTCTCTCTCCCTCCTGACTCATTCCCTACTGTGTACAAAATGTCCATATTTTTCTAATCCTGAAAAAGTATTATTCGGTTCTTCCATCCCAGTCAACTCTTGTCCTATATTTCTTCTTCACTTTAAAATTAACTTGTAGCTAAACTCCTCAAAAAGGTCTACAATAGTTGCCTTTACTTTTTCTTTCATTCTCTTTTTAACCCCTCATAATAAAAAATAATATATGAATAATAAATAAACTCAGTTTCTGAGTTCATCATTACACCAAAATTGCTCTTTACAAACTTACTAATGATCTCTTAATTGCCAAATCCAATGACTGTTCTGAATTCTCATTCTCCTTGACCTCTTTGTAGCCTGTGACACTACTGATCATTCTTTCCTATTAATACCCTAGATTTTCAGCACACCACGCTCTCCTAGTTCTTCTCCTACTTATTTGACTGTTCTCTGCCTCCTTTGCTGGAACATCTTCTAGAACATCCCTTTTAACCATAAGTGTCACTCATGGTTCTGTCCATGGCCCTCCTCTCTCTATACCACTTCACTTGGTGAAGATTACCACCTCTTTGTGAAAATTCTCAAATCTACCTATCCTGTTCTGTTCTAACTTCTCTGCTAACTTCTAATTTCATCTATTACTGCTTTTCAGATATTTCAAAATGAATGTTAGGTAGATATCTTAATCTCAGTATGTCCAAAACACAATAATTATCTTATCCTTCCCCCTAAACCAGTGATTCCTAAAGTGGGCGCTACCGCCCCCTGGTTGGTGCTGCAGTGATCCAGGGAAGGGGTGATGGCCACAGGTACATTTATCTTTCCTATTAATTGCTATTAAAATTTTAAAAAATTAATTTCCAGGTGGTTAAGTAATATTGTTTCTGGAAAGGGGAAAGTAGGCCAAAAAAGTTTGGGAACCACTGCCCTAAACCTTCTCTCCTCTTACCTTCTCTATTACCATAGAGAGCAACACCATCCTCCCAGTCCCTTTGGATCCCAAACTAGAATTATCCTAGATTCCTTCCTCTCAGCTTCCAACCCCATATCGAAGTTCTTGCCAATGCCTGTCAATTTTATTTTTGCAATATCTCTCATATAGACCCCTTTTTCTTCTCTGATGTGGGTACCAACATAGGGCAAACCTTCATCATCCTATATATTAATGCAATAGCCTGCTAGTGGGTATGTCTCCATCAAGTCTCTCCCCACTTCAATCATCCATCTAGCCACTAACATGGTTTTCCTAAATCACAGGTCTTATCATGTCAATAAATCATCTCAAAAAACTTCAATGGCTCCCTAATGCCTCCAGAATCAAATATAAAATGTTCTGTTCAGCATTAAAAGCCCTTCAGACCTACACCCCCTTACCTTTCCAGTCTTCACATACCTTACTTTTGACATCTATTTTTTAGTCCAGTGATGCTGGCTACCTGGCTATTCTATGAACAAGACACTTCATCTCTTGACTCTGGACACTTTCTCTGGTTTTCCTCCAGGCCTGGAATGCTTTTGCTCCTCTACTCTGACTATTGAGCTCCCTATCTTCAAGTCTCAAGAAAAGTCCACCTTCTATAAGAAGTATAACCCAATACCTCTTAATTCCAGTACCTTTCTTCTATTAATTATCTCCTATTTAACCTCTATGTAGCTTGTTTTGTATATATTTATTTGTACATTGTCTTCCCAGTTAGATTGTAAGCTCCTTGAGGACATAAGTTTTCTTCTCTCTCTCTCTCTCTCTCTCTCTCTCTCTCTCTCTCTCTCTCTCTCTCTCTCTCCCCTCTCTCTCCCAATGTTTAGCACAGTGCCTGCCAGATAGCAGGCACTTAAGAAGATTGATTTCATAAATGCTTCTGCTCAAACTATTTGTATCCACTTGATAGCAAATACAAGCAACTTTATCAGTAGGGGTTCATAAGCTATTGTTCTGAGTGGATGTGGATTCATAGAGTCCTCAGGACCTACTTGCAAGTGGTACTTCTGTTGGGAACTATAGTTAAGCCCTGATTTCTCACACAAAGGCACTGCTTCTCTTGGCCAAAGGTCATCATTAAACCCTGTGTCCCCCCTCACTCTGAGGAGCAAAGAAGTCCTTGTAACATCATGACTGAAAATATCAAATCTGCCTTTCCCTAAGCACAGATTAGCAATCACTGTTTCTCAAACTGCTTAGGTCTGTAATAGTAACCCTGGTAACGTTCATGTGTGAAGTCATTTTATTAACACTCCCCAAGAATGTTGTAATGCTTGATATTCTACCCTCTATAAAAGTCTTTCTCTTTGTTATAATAAACGATGATCATAGCCCCTAGTCATGGTGCTGTTCTTCTCAGGCATGCTGGCCTCAATCTTTCCTGTCCTTCTTATTTCACTCTTTCTAGCTGCTAGTCTCCTTAGCAGGCTAACTCTCTCTCTCCATGGCTACAATAGCCCTCAGACCCAATCATTCATCACCAGACTTCCATATATGACCGTGACACATGGCACATGACAACAACATATATAATATATATTACATAAATACAACATATGATGATGATAACTTTTTTCATGAAAAGTCACTGAAGCAATAAAAAAATCAAAAGGAGGTGGGTCAGTTGGGTAAGAAGATCAAGAGATAATAGGCTGATAGTTTAGGACTTTAAGAGTCTCTATGACGTATTCAAAGACCTTGAGCAAGAACTCCAGCATGCTGAGTCTATTTGCTCTGGAGGAATTGTGGAAGATTGCATATAAAGAACTATATAGATTGAGAAGGAATGGATAGATTGTGATCTGTCATACTGAAAGATGTGCTCAAACCCATTGCCCTAATTCAATGAAATGTTGAGATTGTTTCTTAAATTGTGAAACATTAATAAGACATAATGCTTTTATTCAATAAGTGCCAGATAAAATGTTTCCTCTTTTTTGAATATAAATATCATTTCAGTGAAGTTATTATTCTTTCTTTTTTGCTCAATCCAATACATTATTATGAGAGAGTCAGTTTGTTGTCCACTATAGCGTCTAGATATTTATTCTAGACTTTATCCATTTTGTATCTGTGTAGTTAGGCTAATTGATAGCATATCCAAAGTCAACATCCAATTTATGATGTAGTATTGAGAATAGGCTAGGTACATAGAAAGAGAGAGATACCTTTGGATAGATTTTGAATTCCATTGATATCCTTGAAATATAAAAAGAACATTAAAAAGATCTTCTAGCATGTTAGATGGACACATGTTATCACAAATTTGTAGAAGTAGATGGAAATGCGTCATATAGACCAGATATGGATGGATGGGATGTAGAAGGCATTGTTGGAGGGGATATTCAATGAAATTACATTGAAATACTGGAATAGTTCAAACCAAAAACAAATCATGCTTTCAAAAGTAGAGACAATTTTGAGTCACAATGGTCCATATAGACCTATATAATTAATTTACTTTATTCTCATCTAAATGGGCATCTGGAAAAATAATTTGGTAGAGTCCATGGACTTTTACACATATTGATCTCCATTAAAATCAGATTTTCATTTTGTGAGCTACCTGTTGAATAAATTATTAGCTTTATCAATCATCTCAAGACTGGCTCTGAATCAATGGAGTATTTTTGGAAAGACATGGACACAAATTTTGAAGGATGAATGGGTTGTGAAGGGGTTGTGATATGTGTGTTTAAATTTGAGGTGGACAAAAGTGGAACAGGTTCTCTGTAGGTAGATTCCCCCCTTTGGTGTTTTTGAAGAAAAATCTAGATCTCTTAGGTATACTAAAGAGGGGATTCTATTTGCAAGTATGACTGGATTAGTAGGACATTGAGTTATTTTCCATTTCTAAAATGTCATCCTGTGGGTGGAAAAAAGTACAACCATTCATGAAATCAGAGATTCAATGAAGCTTCTCATGGAAATTAACCCTTAATTAAATAATAATATTAGGAACTATGTGGTATCATTAAAAGGATATTTAAAGAGGACATATTGATCAAGATTTGTTAAGCCTTTGTTTTGCATTTTAACAATATCTAACATGATAGAAAAAAATGGATTTGAGATGCAACAGGAAGAATTTAATGAAACAGAGAAAGAACATCTTAAATAATAATGTGCTTATTACCAAACATGCTTAAACAATCACTTTAATTATGTATGTATGTACATTTGTTAATATTCTAAATTGGATTATATATCTGGATAGGCTACACATGGGAGATACAATATGCCAAGAATTAGGTGACACTCCAGCTTTTTAAAGAACCATGTGATGTCTTTTGATACTGAAATCAGGAAGGTCAGAGTCCAAACCCTGTCTTAGACAATATCTATGCTAACCTGGTTAAATCACTTAACATCCATTTGCCTCAGTTTCCTCCTTTGTAAAATGTGGATAATAATAGTACCATACTTCTAGAGCTGTTGTGAGATTGAAATGAGATAATATTTATATAGCACTTAGAACAGTGCCTGGTAACATAGTAAGCACTATATGTGTTAGCTATTATCATTAATTATACTGTGAAATTGAATGATTCAGAAACAATATTTTGTCTAAGTTATATTAGTTGACTGAAGTTATTCCTCCTATTGTTATTCATTTTGGACAGTGCTAAATTACTAAGATTATGTTAGTTGAGCTACAATTTCTAATATGATTATAATAAATTGTTTTCTTGCACATTCTCAGGAGATAACTGTGAGCAGAGATCTCATAGTCTTAATTATGACACTGAAATACATCGTTACTCTCAGGAGCCATCTATTCATATCACCTAATTAATAGAAAACAAACATGCTGAAATTTCACCAAACATTTCAATCTATCTCATTGTAGTGAGATCAGTTTTATGGATTAGGTCTAACTGATGCTTATGCCCTAGACATTTAGATCTGATAATGTAACAAAATGTGGCATGCATAGGTCATTTACCAATTAACCAAAGGAGATTTTCCTAGCCACAGTAAGGGAAGTATATTAAATAAGAATATGCATTGAGGCCATTTTGTTTTTGTTCAGCTGAATGCAGCTCCTTTGCCTCTGAGTTGCCCACGGTGGTTCAGCTGCCAAGCATTAGAGAGTAACTGAAGCTTCTTCTGCTTTTTTTTTGTAGTTAGACAATTAACTCTCATGAATGGTTTCAGTATAAAAAGAACTAGCCCAGTCTGTATGATGGGGGGAAAGACTAGTGTTCATCCTGCTATAGATAGTGAATGGAAAGGAAGAATTTTAGGTAGAGTTCTTAATTTCCTTTTCTGTGTAATGCCTAATTGCTGATAAAACTCATGCACTTGTGCTAATTCATACCACTGATATTTGTTTACAAGATCATAGATCTACAACTGAAAGTGTCTCTAGAGATTATCTAGTCCAACTCTCTTCATTTAGAGATGAGGAAATTGAGGTCAAGGGAAGTTAAGTGATTTGAGCAAAGATGCTTAAATACTCTCTTTAATTATGTGTATATGTGCATGTGTTAATAGTCTAAGTTGGATATCAAGGTAGATATACAGGTAGTAAGTAGTGTAAAAGGGAATTCTTTGTTATTTTTGAGTTTAGATTTATGAAAGGGAATCCTTTATTCCCTTTGTCTTTGTTTAGTTAACACCTTTGGTTAACAGTAACTTAAGTACCCCTACTTTGTACCTCACTAAACACAGGATTAACTCTCCTTTGTCTACTTTTAAATTGAATCAACAAAAGATTGAACACCCTACTTAGTACTAGGTGAGATTTAGAAAATTCACACCCTTAGCTGTGAATCCTTTTGATGATGAGAATTTAACCTTCAGAAGGTGAGAAGGTCAATCCCACAGACACTGCCCTCTGGGCAGTGCTAGACAATTTGGAAACTGTGATTGCCCCCTGTCAAAAGGGGAAGGGACAAGAAGTCACCATAAAAACAAGCCCCAAATTACCTCAGAGGAGACTGTCTTTGAGAAGGTAGTCTGAAGAGATTGTCTTCTGACTGGGGAGAGTCTTTAAGGGAGCTTCCCTGGAGACTGCAGCTTGGATCCTGGGCTTGGAGCTCAGCTTCAACTTAGACTCTAACTCCTGGACTACTTTGTTGGGTGAGTGAAAGGCTGACTCCTTTCCTAGTTTCCTAAGAGATTAACTTCCATCTTGGACGGGCTCAAATTGGTTACTCACTACCAGACTTCCTGGTTGAGAGCTGATTAATCTTTGCCTGGATTAAGCAGATCCAGAGTAAAATATTTAGTTTGATCAGCTAGATAGCCTCTCTAACCCCCTCACATTTCTCTTTATTGTTTCATCTCTATTTGCATATATTTGTAAATAAATTTCTGACTCAAGATATAATAAATGCTGGCAACCACACAATTTCATATAATCATTGTCCAACCATCACTTTTAACCTTTACAGTAGTAGAGGGGAGCTTTGAGTTAACTAACATTCTCCAGCTTCAAAGTCAAGGATCTTTCCATTGAAATGTACTGTTACCAGAGTACTTTAAAATAGCCTACTTATTTAAATTATTGCACATATCCATATCCACACACACACACACACACAGCCATTGTTGTAGGAAATGCTTATATTTATATCTATGTATTTCAATTATTCTACCTTTCTCATAATAGTGCCAATTCTAGATTCTGGTTCTAGTTCATATCTTTTTTATAAATTCTCCATAAAGGAGCCACTCCAATGGGTTATTTCCTTATTCTAGTTTATATTTCATCTCATTGGTATTAGTGAAGTTAGTCAATTATACATCTTCCATCCTTCATTCTTGTTACATGACCATTTTATGTCTTTTTCCAGTCATCTACATTCTTGATTATATTTTTTAGACCTCTTCCCCTGGGGCAAGGTGTTGGCGATATTGACAGACATTTCTTCTAATGTTTTTTCACTATGCTTTGAATCACTTGTAATTTTGACTTTTCTGATATTGTAATGTTCTATAATTTCATGGTTATCAGGTCTGTGACTTCACTAGCAGTACAGTGATGCTAAAAAGATGAACTTTGATGGTAGGGGCACCTGTGAATTTTCAAACCCTGTTTATAATTTCCCCCAATCTAGTGGCTTTCTTCTGTTCTAGACAGTTTGGTAGCACTATTGATAGAGGACTGAACCTGGAGTCAGGAAAACTGAGTTCAAATAGTTCATAATTCAAATGAGTTCATAGCTCACTAGCTATGTGACCTGGGCAAATCCTAAAACTTTTGCTGGCCTCAACTCTAAAATAAGGATAATAATAATATCTATCTCACAGAGTTGTGAGGTTCAGATGAGATAATATTTGTCAAATGCTTAGTATAGAGCCTGGCACATATTAGTTATTTAAAAATATTTATGTCTTTAACTCCTTTCTAGTCTCCTCTGGGTTCAATCTAGGCAATCTATTTGTGTTATCTTTTAAGATATATATTCTGATTGACAATAAACTTTCTGTCAACAGTATTTTTATAATTTGGTTACTAATATTTTTCCATCAATTTTGTATTTTTAGTGTGGGTATTCAACTATGGGATCCATATTTCTGAGAGGGGTTCAAGCTGCATCATAGAATTCCATAGTGCCCCCAAACTCTAAAAGAGGGGGCAGTTAAAAGTAGTAGGAGTCCTGGGATAAAAATCCAGGTCACCCTTCTTGCAAGGTCCTGATTCTTGGCTCTGGGCACACATATTCTCTGTGTAGCTGCTGGAGCCATCCAGTCTCTGGCAGCCAGGGCTGCTTTACTTTGTTAGACCTTCAAGCAAGACCACAGTCTACCTTAGTTTAGCTGTTTAGGTTTAGAAAGAAGATTATTAGGGGCATAGATAAGACGTTAGCCATTCAAGATACATTTTCCCCTTTGGGGGGAAGGGACTGCTTATTTGACAGCTGTTTTAGGTAGCTTCCCCTTGCCTATCATTCCTAAACCATTTCCCCCCTTCCTATTCTCAGATATCATTAAACCCTTATCATCTAGGAACTGTGTCTGGATACAGATAATTTGGGGAAATACTCACATCCTCCATAAGCCAAGTTCCTCTTACTTGTGGCTTTGAAGTTGATTCAAACTTTGGAGCCAGTGGGCTGCTCCTAACATATCAAGCCTCACCTATTCTGTCCTGTGGGAAATAATACATACAGAGAAAGACATCACAAGGGGTTTAATCTTTATCCACTTACCATCTTGGCCCAGAAGTTACCAAGATCGATTATCCTCCATAATCAGACAGTTAACTGATTTCCAACTGCTTACCAGGAGGGAGAGGCGGTGAAGAAGTACTCCACAAGCTCCTGCCCCTCCCATCCAGTCAAGTCTGCCTGTTTCTCCAAAGATAAGGGAATGGGGAGACTTCTTTGCCACTGACCCATAATCTTATAGTTTCCCTAATCCAACATAACCCAACCTTTTTTTCAAATGACTATGGATTTGTTGAAGATAATTCCACCACTATAGCATTATCTATGAAACTGAGCATCTATTAGGCACTTACTATATGCCAAGCATTGTGATGAGAGCTGGGGATTCAAATACAAGTAAGCTTCCTTGTCCTCAAGGAACTACATTTTAATGGGGCAAAACAATACATAAAGGGGTAATTATGGAAATTATGGAGAAAGAAAAGGTTTGTTCCATGTTCGTTCAAATATTGTTCCATGGCAAGGAAACTGTGGAAAGTGGTTTTAAGGCCTGTAAATCTGATCAAGAGAAAGCAAAAAGGACTTCTATCAGATTGGGAAAAGCCAGGGAAGGAGTCTAAATTTCAGATTATATAAACATGGATAGAGAATGTATCATGGTGTAAAGACTAAGGGTAGCGATAAGGAAATTCTATTGGAATAAAAACATACCAGAGCACCTTCTAGGACACCGTCAAAATCCTCAAATAAATATAAGAAAGAAAATAAACAGTCGGAAATGATAGCTTGCCCTTTAAGAATCACCATCCTAATGTTAGTTCCTACATCAAATACCTAGAACATCTAATTATCAAATAAATCTTCCTTTCTAATAAGCAAATTACAGTCAGCCAGCTTCATGATAGTTGAGAATAGAGGTGGCATAGTTTTTATTTTTAGGCAATATTTTTTGAAGAAGGTGACTGAAAAGTTTAATTCTCTTATGTCGAGTTTCATTTACAAAGATGTTGAAAATTACTTGGCATGATAAAAATCAAGCTATATTTATTTTAAAATGAAATTTCCTTATATCTAGGTATCCTTTAAGGTGAATATTTTGATATCATCTATGCTCACAACAAAGCAATGTGGCTGTATTTTCAAAAAATTCTGATCCAGTTGAAATTGGTTCTTTACCAACTCCACTTAAGGCCAAGGCCATGGCCCTCATCAGCTGGGCTAAATCAGACAATAAACATGTTTCTCTTATTCTTCAGTTGGTTGAGGAACTTTATAACATTATTGCCCCAGTTTGAGCAGAAAAACAAATTCCAAAATTATAGGGTCTCCTGGATTTCTTCACCCAGTTCTGTCTGCAAATGGAAGTAAATTTATGCATTTGCTGTGTAACTGAGACCCACATTAATAAAGTGTTTACTCAATGTTTCCAAGAACTAAAAAGGAGTTATATGGTGATTACCATGGCAACTGTTGGCTCAGGAATAAATTTAAGCTCAATAGCCTTTAATTCTTCTCAAATTATCCATTTGGATTTTGTTCTAATCTTATTTCATTCCGGAATGACATAGCTATAGACTAGAATCTAATTTCCTTGGCACAAAGAATTTGACTTAAAATGCCAGTATTTCTAGAGGGTCGAGACAGTGTATAGTCCATTTCGAGTGGATGCTGGCTTAAGAAGACATTTGAATAATTGGTTTTATGTGATCCTCTATTTTGCCCGAGGCTTTGGGGGGAGGGTTAGAGGCTACTTATCCCAGGCAACAAATACAAATGAAATTAAAATATGGAAATAATTTCATTGCAAAATGAAATTATTGATTTTGAATATTATTGCAGTTATAATAGACTATTAGACAACTGTGAATAGATGATTGAATCCTTGTTCCACCAGAGACCAACAATTGTCACACAATTAGTTGAAGGTTGTGGATCACTGTCACATTAATAAACTCCATCCTGAAAGGAAACGTGTGTTTCAAACATCAAAGGCATGTTCATTCTTTCTTGGCATTCCCTTTGTGTCTACTTTCACCATTTTATTTAATATGCTGTAAATAAAAATTTCCTTTAAAAAGAAATCCTTTAGGGTTTTACTTCTTTTGGAAGCCAAAACAAGATTGTACTTAATAGGTTAAGGAACATGGATCATGTAATTTTATTGGGTCACGGGACTCCCAAAGGAGTTCAACAAATGAGATGCAATAGATTTGAAAGCAGCCAATTGAGAACTTGAACTTGGCAAATCAAGGTCAGATCTCAGCAGGACAGAGGAACACCTCTATTTGCTGATAGGATGAATGGTCACACATTCACATCTGGTCTTCATGTGGATATTAACTCAGTAATTAGCAGCAGCCCCTGTTCAGCTACATTCCTACATCTGGGAATGAAACATCACAGGGACTAAAAATAAAGACACAGAAAGAAGACCAAGAAAAAAATGTTTGTAGTCAAATAGTGCAGTTGCTTAAATTGTAAATTAAAGGATCATGTCAACCTGTTTGGGACTGAAAACATATTTTCCCTAGAGAGAGACTTCCTAGACAGTATCCAGAGAATACATTGTAAGTTGGCATTTTATTATGCATTCAGGGATAAAGGAGGGATAAAGAAGATTAAGAATTCAAAATATTATTTAATGATTTAGGATTTCGATAGTAATTTTGAAAAATATTAAAATAGATATTTACACAGATACTGCCTTCTCATTCACTAGGATGTATAAGACATCAAATGGGGGCATCATCATTCTCTTTCACCAATGTGAAATTTACAATATGTAACAGGTTATATTTTAGGTGAAGAAAGTAAAGATTACCCATTTAAACATAGCATGACTAATTTTACACATAACTACCATAGTGTGACACTTTGCTCCTTTTGTCCTTGACATTTAAGCACACTCATATTCCCTTTTAATTTTTGAGTCCCTAGGAAGAATATTCCACACAACACTTTCCTATATGATTGTAGAATAAGTACCATATGTTTCCTGAGGAGGCTTATCTTTTAATTGGCTAGAGAATAAATCACATATGGGAAACACAAGTCAGGACCTGTGCCTCATGGCAAGAAAGGCTGTTATGAAATGTTTGCCAGAGATTTGAACTTTGACTGGCAATCCCTCACAGGCTAGCTAGAAAAAGCTTGATCATTGCATTGACCATTGGTCCAATAGGCTCAAAAGAAAAAGAAAGACTGAAACCATGGCATCTTTTTTTCTGTCCATAGGATTTAGATGTTAAACTTTGAGGGTGACCATGACAAAGTGAGGAAAAGAATCCACCTATTAAGTACCCAAAGTCCATAGTTCCTTTTTTACTCATGGATTTTATTGTTTAGTCTTTTAGGTTGGTGTTTCCAAGATGTCAAAATAACAAACCAAAAAATGAAAAATATGGCATTTCACTTAGCTAATTGGTCTCCCAAGTGCCAAAATGGTTTTACTGATTTCCTAAATGGAAATGCTTTAGCATCATGAAGATAGTCGGAGGCTTAAAAAGTTTCACAGGAAAAAACATCATAATTTGAAAGCTAAAATAGAGTATAATATAGCCATCTTGGGCAAATAGGGCAAATCCTTTTACCAATCTGTTTTGATTATTTTTTTATACCCTTGGCCATTTCAGAATGTTGTAGCCAAAATAATGTTTCTCATTTGGTACTACTGAACATTTCCTGCTTTCTGTCTTAGGCCTCTTCATTTGTGCCTGTCTTTATCAGATTCAAAACACTATTTACTTTAGAACTTTTATTCCTTCATTGCTAATTTCACTTCCTTCTTCTTCTGTATTTATCCATTGGACCATGCCACTCGATTATTATTAAGAACCCTATTTTGAAATCACTTAGTACCACTTCATATTTACTTATCTGTAAATATGTGAAAACCCAGACCACTACTCATTTTAATACACACACACACACACACACACACACACACACACACACAAATGAGACTTCCTTGAAGACAAGCAGTTTTTGAGATATATCAGCATTTTATTTTTCTTACTTGGAACCAGGCCTTCATTCCAGGCTATCTCCTCAATACTCTCTACCTCTTTTCCAGTATTTTTTTATATAGTATCTTCCTCATCTTCCCATACCTGAATCTTGGACTCATCCTCTGTGTTCTCTAGTTCTTATAGGTAAACTTTTTGCCTTATTTTTCTGGGTCTTCATGCTACTTCCTGGCCATTTATACACCATGCAGATGCACTTGATTCTCCTCCTCACAGGGTTGTTGGGAAGATGAAATAGGAAAATATATAAATTGCTTTATAAACCTTAAAGTGCTATATAAACACCAGCATTTATCATCTTAATTTTTGTTCTCAAGATCCAATGAGTTCAAATAATATCTTC
Source organism: Gracilinanus agilis (assembly GCF_016433145.1). NCBI lineage: Eukaryota > Metazoa > Chordata > Mammalia > Didelphimorphia > Didelphidae > Gracilinanus > Gracilinanus agilis. The sequence goes on from NC_058133.1 coordinate 381,707,414, forward strand.
GAAAAAAATCTCACTATAACAACCCAACATGGTCATCAAGACCACTTGAAGATCTCCAAATGAAGAAGAACCCACTACTTCCCTACTTCACCAATCTTAGATTTTTTCTATATCCCATCATTTCCCCCTCCAATTTATTTTTCTTACAGCTGCCAAAGTTATATTCCTAAAGTGTATATCTAACCACGTCATTCAAAAAGTTTTAGTGATTTTTCATTGTTTCAGTTTAAAATACACATTTTAACCTCTGATAATCACTTAAAGCCTTTCTCTACCCAGCTCCAGCCTATTTTTCCAGACTTATACATTACTCCTCATACTTTTTATTTTCTGGTCTAGTTTTTCTTCCCCTATCTCTGTGCCTTTGTAAAAACCATTCCTCTTGACTAGAATATTTTCTCCTCTCAGCATTACCTCTTGAAACTTCTAGATCCTTTCTATGCTCACCTTAAATATTGCCCTCAATAGACTTATTTTAATTTCCCTGTTTAATAGATAATTTCTACCATTTGATTACTGTGTATTTTGTGTATTTATCCAATCTTTGTTCATAAATGTCCTGTTTCTAGTAAAATATAACATTCTTTAGAGAAGAGACATCACTGTTTTATTGTTGTAACCCAAGCATCTGGCCAAGTGCCTGGCACACATAACGAGTACTTGATATTCAGTTTTTGGTTGGTTGGTTGATGAGCTCTCAATTAATGATGTCACAAGATTATTGGTCTAGTGCTGAAAGGGACCTCAGAAGTTATTTAGGGTAGAGAATTTTCTTATGTCACAAGTGTGGAAACTGAGGCTCAAAGAAGTTGAAAACTAGAAAGTCATACTTTTGTTAAACTATGCTTAGAACCTTGGGTTCAATTTAGAACACATTTTGTAAAAATGAATTGAGAAGCTAGAGTGGAACAAAAAATAAGAAACAAAAATAATGTTAGGTTATTGTGAATGCAGCAAATGAAGGTTAAAAATGAGGAGAGGGATTATGTTCAATTTTCTTATATCCTTCTGCCCAAACTCTAGGAAAGGGCTTTGCTCATAGTAATGAAAAAAATGATACTTATTGAATGCATGAGAGAAGTATTATTTGATCCAAATAAGAGTGTTTACCAAAAGAATCATTTTCAAGTATATGAAAGATTGTGAAAGAATATTTAAGTTTTTGCTCTTCTACAAAGAGAAAAGACAAAAAAGTTTAAAACAAGGGCATTAAAAAATAAGATACAGGCATGTGTTCATTTAGACATAAAGACATTTTCTTGGTCAAGGAATAATTTATCACTTCAAAGATTATCAGAGGAAATGTCAGAGTTTCATTTGCTTTAGGCATTGAAAAATATGACAAGAGACAGTATTGATTTAGGAATTGCTCTACCTTTTGTGGTCCTCTACAGGTCTTTGAATTTTGATTTTTATATACGCTTACAAATTTATACAAACTCGTCAACTCTATCCCTAAATTTTTATCTTGTGACAGGAAACACATCTCCAAGTCTTTCTGTATTGTCTATGTTCAAGATCTCAGGCAGTTAGTAGCACAGTCTAGTGCACAAGACTTTCCTGTGAAAAACTACTAGTTAGTAGATCCTGCTATATTATTCTGGCTCAAAGAGGTCTCCCCTGCTTCTCTGGAAATCTCTCTTTCTAGTATAATTAATTCTACAGGTCAAGGATAAGGGCTAGTTTGGGAATACCATACCAGAGACCTGAGCTCTCCCTGCTTTTATCTGCTCCTTACAGGCAGACATAATGTAGTAGTAAAGCTGATGACCTTGTTAGGTTTTTTGGCAGCAGCTGCCTCTTTCTTGCTCCCACAGTTCAACTGTCCTGCCTTTCTGCTGTGATAACAAATAATGAGTTTAATCTTGTTAGCTCTTGACATACAAGGAAGGTCATGGAATCTTTATCCCTGTAGATAAGTAAAAATAGGACAGTCAGCAATCTTCCTTAGTTTGGGCATTGAGCTTCCTTGAGACATGGGGATTTGACCAAATTATCTTTTTAGATTCTTTCCTGCTAGATGATCCTGAGATTATGATATGTTAATTTTAGCAAAGAGTAAGTTATGAGTCAATAAGTAATATGAACTTTACAAATGGGAGATACTCATGGCAATGCATTTTTCTGAAATTGATGCTATGTGTTTGAAAAAGAAGAAAGATACTTGGGGATCTTATGAACTTAAAGTCATTATCATTGTAGCAAAAAGAAAAGAATAATGGTTTTTGATGAATATCTATGAGACATCATGATTCCTTCCCCTCCTTATCTTTCCAATAAAGAATATTTTGCCAAGTTTGGGACCCATTTGGACCTGTAGTTTCTAAATTTCATGCTCAGATTGAACCCTTTGGGTTTTAACCTTGTTTGCTTTTGGCCAAAGTGGCTTCCTGTTTCTAAGAAAGAAAAATGGGCCAAAAGCCTCTTAAAAAAGATCATAAAGTCTCTCCAAAAGTTAGTACCTCTCGCTGCACAATAGTTTGATGATTTAAGTGTAAATGAATTAGAAACATGTAAGCTAAATTTACCTTCAAAATGTACATGGATTTAGGACTTAAAGAGAGTAAGGGACTGTTTGAGAAGAGGGCTTGGCAAAAGACTCCCATGGTATTGCCAAACCCAAGTGTTTAAAAAACATTGTTGCTAGAGACATATGAGGAACCCAAAAAACTTGTTCAGCTTTTGCCTCTCCCTAGTTTTTTCTCCTTATAATTTTGTTGTACTTATTCCCACAGCCAACTTCAAATGACCCCAAAAAATCAGGGCAGCTAAAAAGTTTGCTTAAACTTCTTAATACTTTTAATCCTTACTTGTTATAATTTGATTACTGAGACAGATTTTTCTCTGTGGGCCTCCTATTAAATCACTTTCAAGTTGAAACAAACCAGAAATCCTTTTAACTCCACAGAGCTAGTATTCACTCTAACTGTTCAGACTTTATTCAGAGACTGTTGAATATCTCTTTTTAAATGATGGAAATGCACCCAGAGGCTACTTTGATAGGTCCTACCAAACTAAAGGAATCCCAAGAAATAAATAAACATTACCTTTTAACTCTCCGATTCAGATTCACACCTGAAATTGCCCCTCCAATTTCTTCAGATTTTTGGTATCAGTGATGGAGTGCTTTCTGAAAATAATATTTGGGTTATGACTTTATCCTGTGTAACTCAGTGGGGAAAAAAACCAAAAAGCAAAACTAATACTGCCCTGTAATTGCAGAGAACCTGGACCAGACCAACTGTCAATTTCTTGTACTTGTAAATAAATCTCCTACTTTTAACATGTGTTTTGTTTTTATTTAATATTTTTAATCACAATATTTATTTAATATTTTCATCAAGAGGTTAGTAGACTGCATAAGTAAATTAGAAATAGCAAGAGAGAAATATTATTATTATTCATTATCATTAATAACAATAACCTTTTAAACACAGAATCTACCATTCTTATGGAGGAGGGGAAGTGGCAGAGTAGGATAATTCCAACCAGGGTAATGCTCAGTGGGAACTTAGTGTTGTCCTCTGGGAACATTGTGTTAGTTTTGAAGCTCTGAGAGAAACCTTTAAGATATGTTAATTGAGTTCTGGTATTACTACTGATCCAATTACCATCCCAAGCAATTTAAGTACTCTTAAGATTTAATGAAATAGAAAATTTTCATAGATCTGTAGGGTAACTTTTCTCTAAGCTTTAGACAAGAGATAACCAAATAAGTGGCATTCCTTTTTATTCTATAACAACTAGAAGACAAGATAAAGAGGAGACAAAGAGGAAATGCCAATTTCCTAGTTGGAAATGCTTCAGGGCAGAAGATGGTTGCTAAAGAGAAAATGTCCACATTAAATGGGCTGATGAAATGGAACTTTTATATTATGCCATAGGACCATATCATAAAAATGTTGAAAATAGATATTACCCATTATAGAACAAGGTTTCATACTTTTTGTTTTTTTCTCAATCATATCCTCAACACCAAGTCTCAGAGTATGTATTGCTGTCTAGTAGAAGGGGAGAAATAATCAGAAATAACTATCTCTAAGCCACGATTAGATTAAATAGATTAACTTGAGAAATGAATAAATTTGAATAGGGGAAAACCTAAGAAGCTGAAATCACAGAAAGTATTTACTACAAACAGTAGAAATTATACCTAAAAAATAAGTGGAAAACAGCGGCACCAATATCTACAATGACTTTGAAAAGGAGATGGTCCTGCATTGAGCTGACTTTTGAAAGATCCTTTTTGAGTGTGATATCATGAATCTAACTAGCATACCAACTATACCAACACAGATTAATTCAAGAAAGCTTCCATTTGCCATAACCATCATGGAAGAACATGTTCTTTCTAATTGTGACAGAAAGTTTAAAGATATTTCAACCTGTATATAACATTATATGTAGCACTCATTTCTATGGAATTAGCCATAGGCAGGTAGCACCATTAAGGAACATTCCTAAATACAGAACTCAAATAGCATCATAGCAGAAGCAACTTAAGAGAGCCATTGAAGAACAGTAGAAGGAATATTATTACAACAAAATGTCTTTTAACCCATGCAGAAAATTTTAATCTATATTGCCTAAATAAAAGCAATGAAAAAGAAATGAAAAGAATGAGAAATAAAAGCATATCATAAATTTTTCATACCTTTAATAAATAGTCAATAAACATTTATTAAGTGTATATTATATGTCCCTCACTGTACCAATCACTAGGAATAGAAGAAAAAAAACTGCCCTCAAGGATCTTACAGTCTATGGGGGAAGATAATACACAAAAGGAAAATGAAAAGTAAAGGAGGAGGAAGAGGAGAGAAGAAAGTATCAGAAACAGACAGGATGGAGAAGTTAGGAATGTCTCACAGTAGAACAGCCAGTTTAAAAATAACATGTCTGAAATGAACTCTCTCCTTAAATGGAGGTATAGAGTTATGATTCCCACCCTCCAATCAGAGAGGAAGAGGGGTGGTGATGAGATCACACAGAATGATGAGCAAATTCAAAAAGTTAAGGTGATTCATTCATGAAGTCAAAACAGCATAATGAACAAAATAACACAATTCAACTTCAGTCAACATATTTAGTACAGATGCTTGAGAAGCAAAGAAAACAGAGGCAAGAGAAAATCCCTGAAGAGGATATGGAAAATGTCTTATCATCTATATGGTTTCAAGAAGTCCAACAAAACAAAAACTCATGTTGGATGTAATGTGAAACAGAGCCTGTACACAGTTAATATGAACAATTGAACAGTTATATCAAGTAAAATGAATGAAATTCAATCTCTTCTACAAAACTGGAAAGTAGCACAGCTAATTAAGGCCCATCATTATTAGCTCAAACATTTCCAGGTATTAAGAACACAGTATTCTCCAGCTTCTTCAGACACAAAGGTGACTTCACCTTTCTTAATAGAAGACATCACATAACTACTAAAGATGAGAACATTGGTGACTCCTCCAAATATAAACCAATTGTATATTTATCTACCTTTAGCAGATTACATCACTTAAAGAACAAAACAAAACAAAATGCAAAACCCAGGAACCTTAGAAAAGCCCTTATAAGAAAAGAACATATTGACCAAGATGCTAAAGGTTGTGCCATTAAGTTCCAGAGGTTTAAAAAAGAGCTTTCTGATTCTATAATTATTGAACAAGTCACCTGAAAGCACTGTAGCAGGTATACTTCCTTTACTGATTATTGCAAAGCCTTTGACCAAGTTCTGTGCTCTTGGCTTAGTCAAGCACACAAATATATAGATAATAAAAATACTAATTTTATGATTACAAATAAATAAATATAATAAAAGAATCCAAACTGAGAATTCTAGAGTATATAACCTGCATATAGCAAACTTCTTTAATATATTATTCTTGTTTGGATGTTTTCAGTCATGTCCAACTATTTGTCACTCCTTTTAGGTTTTTTTTTGTGTCAAAGATACTGGAGTGGTTTGCCATTTCTTTCTATGGGTCATTTTACAGATCAGGAAATTGAGGCAAACAGTATTATATGAATTGTCCAAGGTCACATAGCTAGTAAATGTCTGATGCTGTATTTAAACTCAGGTTTTCTTGACTCTACTTCTGGCACTCTATCCACTATGCCCCCAACTGCTCTATTTAATACACCATTGACAAAATAATGTCAAGAGAAACTTAAATGTGTCTTTTATCAGAGGTATAGTTCAAATATTTAGGGTTCTTCCTATCTTTAGACCTATTATCATTTTTCCTATATAGAAGTGAATAGAGCTTTCAAGTCAAAGAATGAGGTGATGCCAAAACATCATATATAGACATATATAGAAACGATGTTATCAAGTTTAATGGTGCCAGTTAAAACACATTTAACAGCATGTAGTCTTTCTACAAGAATATCAGACTATCATTTGGACTCAAATAAAAAATTAATATATACTTAGGAAAGTTAGATGTTGAAGTCTCTCAGTTTGAATTGAGAGGTTTATTAGAATGATACAATGGTTGAAGTTGATGTAGTTACTTTGGTTTTTCCAGAAAAGATAAACACCCTCCATCAACCTGGATAATAATTAAAAGTTGTTGTTCAGTCATGTTTCACTTTTTGTGACTCCATGGGCCATAGCTATTCAAGAGGCTTCCTGGATAAACTATTAGAGTTTGTTTGCCATTTCCTTCTCTTGTGGATCTAGTGGATCCTTCTGTCAGGAAATCAGAAATTAAGTGACTTGCCTATGATCACACAACTAGGAAGTGTCTGAGGCTGGATTTGAACTCAGCTCTTCCTGATTCCAGGTCCATCATTCTATCCACTGAACCACCTAACTGACTTCTAATAATTAAATAGGTAGCACTTATATGACCCTTTAGTTTTGCAAAATATTTTACAAATATCTCATTTTATCATCACGGTAATATTGGGAAGTAGGTGATGTTATTATCCTGATTTTATATTCAATGAAACTGAGGGTCACACAATTAGTACATGTTTACAACCACATATGAATGGAGATCTTCATGGTCCCAAGACCATGCTCTATCCACTACACTACATAAAATGGTTTCTCATTTGATCTTTTCAACAACTTTGGGAAGTAGGTGTTATTATTATGTCCATTTTACTGATGACAAAATTGAGGCAGATAGAGGTTAAGTGATTTGCCAGATCATTTGCTAGATAGTAGAAATTGAAGATCAGATTTTAACTCAGGTCTTCTTGACTCTAGATCCATTTATCTATCGACTGTGCCATTTAGTTACCTAAAAACTATCAAGGAGAAAGTTGTAGTATATTTTAAGAGACTTATTGGAATCAAGAAACCTAAGGTCAATGGGAAGTATATGTTTAAAGCAATTGGAATCTCCATTGTCTCAGCCTTTAAATAGATCTTTTGAACTATAAAATGAACTCTGATTTCAAGTTTCCTAAGAAAAACTTGTGCAATAGTAACAGAATACAGGATCTGTCACCTTAAAGCAGGCTTAAAACAATAACACTAATAAAAAATTTTTAAAAGGAAAGGAATGATAGACATTTTAAGAACACATGATAAACAGGTCAGAAATTTACAGAAATACTTTTGAAACAAGCAGACATCAGTTTGCTGAGCCAAAGTAAAGTCTAACAACCAGTTCATGCCAGTAGATTTATAAAATAGAACAAAGTTGTTAGACTCTGCATGTAGCCTTATGAAATGGCTCACAACCAAGAATAGAATCATAAGGTCTCTAAGGGTCACATCCACAAGAACACCATCAGCAGTATTTTGACAAGGAAGCACCATCAAACGATGGCTAAGTCATGTAGATTTGTTTATAGAAATGGAAGGATTTATGATGACAATGTGCAACCAGATTATTTCTACTTCTAAAGACAGATTGATTATCATTAATGATCTTAGATTTATTGACCAATGATGATGAGATAAGGAAACAATAGAAACTATGCAATACATTACTGTAAGGTGCAAAAATTTTGGCACCTAAGAAACATCTACCAAGATACTAGTGGCAAGAATTAAATGCCAAAAACTCATTATTGTTCATATAGTAGATGACAAAACTCCATATTACAAAGTTCCTTAAACACTCAAGAAACAAACTATAGTGGAACCTTAATCATTATCACACAGATTTTGCTTAAAATTATACACGCATACCATTGATTTGTCAAAATTTTAAAATATGTTAAATAGATGTCTCCATGGCAAATACTCAGTATTTCCAAGTTACATCAAAATCATGTAAGAACAGGAGGAGACATGAATAGCCCCAAATGGCCTTCCTACTACTGGCACTGACCCAGAGGTAATTTCAATGAGCCCGCAAAAGATAGACTTAAATGGAAAGATTTTTATTAAAGCACAAAAAGCAGTTATTTTATCTGCTTATGCAACAGTCCTTAGAATGTTAAATATTAAATAATGGAGAACCATTTCTAACTTTACTTCATCCGAAAGAACAAGGAGAATATATGTTACAAGAAAAAAAAAAACAACTGACATTGCACAATGAGGTTTGCAAAGTATTTTGTGTACACAATCTCATTTAAATATCACAATAATCCTGGGAAGCATTTATGGTTACATATAGTATTATCTTCATTTTACAGATGAGGAAACTAAGGGTCAAAGAACTTGTCCATGGTCTCATTCATAACTAGTGAGTATATAGAGTTATATGGAAATAAATGACTATGTATCTTTCTATATAACTATTTAATATAGCTATAACTTTGTATATAACTATATAATATATGTCTACATATATATGTATTTTATAACCAAGATTAGATTTGAATCTAGATCTTCTGAATCCTGGTCAAGCAGTTTCTCCACTATACCATGTTATGTGTCAATATGAGACTCTTCCAGTTTTGTAGCACCTGCCAGGACTACTACTCGGCTGACTTCTCTTTTAAAAGTCAGTTTCCAGATGATTTAGGGGTGATAACAGAGTCTTGGAATTGCATACAGTAGGAGAGATCTCCATCCAGAAAAATCTAAGTTCTATTTAAGGATATTTAGGATTTAGAGTGCATAGAGGAAATGTGTGAAAGATGAAGTTAATACCTGCATTTTCAGTAGCAGCTGAATTTAAGCTTGAACAGATGGAATCAGAAACCGTAAAATGACTGCGGCCAGACTCTAGGCAAGAGTATATAACAAACTAGCAAACAGAGGATTGAGCTGTTCATGATAAGGTATTTCATGGTACTCAGTGTGATGCAGTGGAAAGAAATCTGGACTTGCATTTAGGAGACCTGGTTTTGATTGCCTGCTTTGAGCATCAATCAGTGATTCTGAGTCTTAGCTGCCTCATTGATACTTTATTGCTTCCAGGATCTTTGATTTGACTTCTTCCCTCCATTGATGCAAGTAACAACTTGTGCAATTTAGTAGATGGTCTTTAAGCATTCCTATGTTTTAACAATTAACCACTTTCAAGTTCTCTGGAGAGGAAATTCTGCAATTTAACTAGGGTTGGCCTCAGATGATAGACATACAGTCCATCACCAAGCTGTATTCAAATTCTTTCCAACTTATTAGGATGTGCCAAAAGTTGTATTCCATTGGACCAATGCTTTCAAGAATACAGATTACCTTTAGACATTATAATAAGACCATTGTGGAGGCTGTTCATCTATAAAAGGGAGACAATGGAGATAATGTTCCACTCACTGGACTACTGTTGTGAGGAAAGTGCTTTGTAAACTACAAATGTGTGTGTGTGTGTGTGTGCCTGTACATATAGATAGAAAATATAGCATAGATAGGATAGTGTTTGTTCATATATTTCTTATATGTGGCCTATAGTGTGTATATATGTGTGTATATATCATATATAGCATATACAGCACAGTATATTTATACATATATACTTATAGCATATATATAGCAAAGAGTATGTATGCACATATATATGTCATTAAAGCCTCATGTTAATTTGAAGTTGAAAGTGAACTCATTTAATGTTGACAAATGAAACAATTATACGAATGTCGGCTAAGATTTAAACATGAACTAATTTCTTTAAAATAAAATCTCTGAAAGGAAGAAAACGCAGCACTTGGGATAAAAGAATTTAAAGTGAGAAAGAACTTTTTACATCGTGTAGTCACAACACTCCCTTTTTATTTTACAGCTGAGGAAATTGAGCCTGAGAGTCTTTGTTCTAGGTCACAGGGATAGTAGCTAATCTAGGATTCAGAGTAGAATAGTGGATAGACTATTAGAGTTAGAATCAGAAAGATCTTGGTTTGAATCTTGCTTGAAACACTATGTGACCTTGGGGAAGTCACTTAAATCCTGTTTCCTCATCCCTAAATAATAATAGTACCTGCTTCACAGATGTGGTGAGGATCAAATGATACTATATATACAAAATGGGTTTTAACCCTTAAAGTGGCTATTATTATTTATGCCCAAGTTTTCCAACTCAAGATCCCTTTTTTAACTCTATCATATTACCTCTCTTAGAGATATATACTGAAACAAAACAAAACACTGCCCCAACACCCAATAAAAACCATCATATAGTATAGCCAATGCTTTGGTCTCGGGTAAGTCCTATTTATTTATGAAAAGAATTTCAGTCTATATTTTGATCCATATGGTACATATTGATGCCCATAAGTGCTTCTATTTCTAGCATTGTTATAAATATTCATTTGTACATTTTTGTATCTCTTAGTCTTAGCAGTTTATTCATATATAGCTTATTCTATCCTACCATTCCCCCAATGATCACTATTTGAGGATTAATAACAATAATAGTTATTCTGATTAAGATAGTACCTTTAAATATATTATTTATATAGCATACATATATTTAAAAACTTTATCCTCCAAAGATGTGTGAAAAAACCAGAAGATTTTTCTTGGAGATATTTGAAAATTATAAGCAGTTCTACTATAACATATGTTTCAAAATTTTGAATTCTTTCCAATGCCATTGCTACTTTAGGGAACACTGAGTATCATGAGAATTTTTATGTTGCCTCTCTGAAATTTTGATTTCTTCGTAAGAAACGTTGAAAATGCAGAAAATGACACAACTTCCTAATAATTCATGAGCTGTACCTCTTCTGACGTTCATTTTACATCAGGTCATTGTCAAGGAAAAGTGCTATATTTTATATTTTTCTGGTGCAGTAGTTGTTGTGGGCAGAGAAGTACTGGTCTAAACATCTCCTCTTCCCTCCATCCTCTTCTGTCCCACGTTCCAGAGTTGGCAGCCTTCCCAACTTACTCCTGTGATCTGGGTTGCAGGCTGAGTTGCATCAGTATTAGACCATTATATAACAGAAGAGTAACTATTTGTGTATTTCTTTTTTTTTTTAATTTTAAACCCTTAACTTCTGTGTATTGACTTATAGGTGGAAGATTGGTAAGGGTAGGCAATGGGGGTCAAGTGACTTGCCCAGGGTCACACAGCTGGGAAGTGTCTGAGGCCGGATTTGTACCTAGGACCTCCTGTCTCTAGGCCTGGCTCTCAATCCACTGAGCTACCCAGCTGCCCCCTATTTGTGTATTTCTTAACCATTTAACACACAGAAATGTGCTACCATTAAAAATTTAGGCTACTATCTTTTTTTATATGTGTCACTGGCAAAGTTTTTGATTATTTGCCCTTAAACCCATTTACCCCATAAATTGTGTCTTTTTTATTGTTTGATTTTGCATGGTGAGGTGTTTTGGAGGAATACATATGTTGGGTTTTTAGCAGAACTGCCTGCACTTATACAAATTTTTGGGCAACTTTAATCAAGTAATTTTTAGTGACTGAAGGAAAAAATCATTCATATATATATATATATGTGTGTGTGTGTGTGTGTGTGTGTGTGTGTGTGTGTGTGTGTATAGGGGTTTTCATAAAAACTTGATTGTGGGTGTAATCTTCTATAAAAGCTCTTCTGATGTCTAGTACAGAGATAATCTATTTGTTCCAGAAAGTCACAAGCTGTCAGACTGTACTATGGAATAGGCATAGGAATAGAAAGGCAACAGGCTACATCTACTATGGATCAACTGATCTAGTTTAGTGCAGAAAGGAACACCTCTAGTAAGTAAGATGGCAACTTGATGATGACTTCTTTGTTCATGAAAATCCTTGAAACAAAGCAAAATACAGAATAATTCAGTTTTGTATTGTCTTCAGCACTGATAGTGGGAAGGTGGCATAAAGGGGGCTGGAGAGTTTTAAGGAACATAGTTTTTAGATAGTTTGTGAAGATGAACATATCTGTTGGCATTCCAAATATGACAACCTTAAATAGTGACCATTGAGTGGACACACTGTTGGAGAAATAATCACATCAATTTTGAAACTGGCACAGTAAACAAAATCAGAAGCAAAAAAAAGTGAAGTTGTGTTCCAGTGGAAAGATGGTTCACAGTTTTTCCTGAAAAGGCAAATAAATAAATTGATATAGTTATTTTTATTATATGTTCTAAGTGAATAAGAAAGATCACTTTGTGAGATACTTTGCCATCTTGAATTGAAGAGAACATGAAAAGTATTTGCAAAAAGATGACCATGAATACAATTATACCTTATGCTACATACTTGTTGTAGGTGGTGAGGAAGTAGAAAAATTATATTAAGAACTTATTTTTAAAATACCTTGGTATACATTATTTAGAAGTAAGAAATATGAAGCTAAGTTTTCCTTGGCTATTTAGAAATCTCACATCTATGTATCTTCTTGGAAGCACTAGATGTGGTTTATACTAAATAACAGCATAAAAATAAAATTGTTATACATATTGTGAAGGATGAATTACCAAGATGGGAGTTACTTTTAATCATCTCTCTGTGAATGGAGTCTCACAATAAACTTCTTAGGGTGAAAATGAAAATACATAGTGTTTAAAGAAGTAACTCCACCTTCAGGGATTTAAATGTGAAATTAATGTAAGGACAGATATTGAAAAGAACCAACACAATTTTCTTAAGTTGAATTGATGTAAACAAATTTTCATATTCAAGAGGAAAAAGCTAAGAAACTCCCTGAATAAGATATCCAAGGGCAACACTGGTTTAGAATATACCCTTACTTGTAAAATCTTTCAGAAGAAGGTAGCTGGCAATTATCAACACCATCATATCACAAAATAACAAGAAGTAGAAAGGAAGAGAAAAAAATTTCAGAAAATTTTGTGAAGAAAACTAATTAGGCCAGATTGTCCTGAGAGTATGTAAGGATGAAAATGAAAGGATGATAACAAAGAAATGAAAAGTGGAAAAGATCTATAAGATTTTTATAGCAAACTATTTTCTTTATCAATAGATGCTACATTAGGAATATCACTTTCCCCAATGTGAAACAGCTGGAGGCAATACAATTTTGAGGAGATTGAAGGATTAATTCCCAAACTATCTGAAAGGAAAGAGGATACCAAGTACTCAAAAAAAAAAAAAAGGATAAGGCAAGATTACCTTTTGTAATTGTATAATGCTTTCAATGACATTAAGATTATTTCTGGGGGGAAAAAGGCTCATAAAAAACAAAACCCAACAACTATGTTCTTCTGGTAATCCTCTATGTCTGGTAATTAATGGAATATCGCATTCTCTATACCATTAAAGATATGGGTCATCCAATAGACACTGCAAAGACACATGGTTGTTGTTATGTTGCAACACATTGCCAGTGAAAAACTACTGAGGACCATAAAGGGGAGATATATAATTTGAAAAGAAGGTTGACATGATGTAATGAGAGTGAAAGCTTATGGATAACCTGCAGGTGGTAATACTTGACACTGGGCAAGTCACTTGACTTTTGTTTGCTTCAGTTTCCTCATACATCAAATTGTATAATAATTGTAGAGCTCTTAACAGAGTATCAAGAATATAGTATGTGTCACACAAATATTGGTTATTATTATTATTACTTAATGTAAAGAGCTCTAGAGCAAGCAGCCAACATATTGGGTGAACTCTGGAGGATGAACTCTGGGGGATTAATGCGAGGAAATGTCTCCAAGTCATAAGGAATATGAGGGTCTTGAGAGATTATAATCTATACCTTTAAAGAGATTACTTATATCAATGAGATTATAGATCTATCAGAAGTATCAGAGCATAACTTATTTACCAGGAGAACAGAATGCTAAGGAGAAAATTTTAGATTTTGTAAAGATTATTACCAGTGAAATGCCTTTATAATTCTGAAAAATTACCTGGATATAAAAATAAAAGGAAACCATTATTCAAACGCGAAAATTAATTTCTTAAATTTATTTAAATTTTCTTTCAGAATTCAGTTGAAGTCATGCTTTCAATATAGTATTTCTCATTTTTTAAGCAAAATTTGTCTTTTATTGGTCACCCAATTAGATATTTTAATTTTAAAAGTCAAAAGGCAATAAGCATTTAAATGTTTAATACTTCTAGGCACCATGCTAAGTGCTAGGATACAAATACAAGCAAAAAGACATTGTTGATCCCTCTTTCCTGCTAAATACTCTCTTTTCCCTTGGCTTCAATGACACTGCTCTCTTCTGGTTCTCTTCCTACTTACCTGACTGCTCCTTCTTAGGCTGTTTTGTAGTGTCACCCATAATTGGTGATATTTTTTAGTGAAATGTGGGCATTCTTCAAAGTTCAGTCCTGAACATCTTATTTTTTTTCTCTTAGAGTTCTCATCAACTCAAATGGGCTCAATGATAATTTTTATATAGATGACACCCAAATTTATATATCCTGCTATATCCTCTTGATCTCTAGAGCCACCTTTTCTATTTCCTATAGGATATCTTAACTTTGATGTTCCATTTATATCTCAAAATCAAGTTTGAAACTGAATTATTCCTAGTTCCCTTATGCTTTCTTTCTTCCAAATCTCTCCTTTTTGGCTAAGGGGACCATCACTTTACTTATCTTCTTAATTTTAGTCATCTTGGACACTTCCTCTCCCTTTGTATCTCATTTCCAGTTGTCGAATCTTGTTACTTCTATGTCTATAACATCTCTTACATACAATTTCTTTTTACCCATATAACTACTGTCTTAATTTAGAATCTCTTTCCTAGAATATTGTAATAAACTCCCAAGTGTTTCCCTCCCTCTATCCTTGCTCATATCTATATAATCTGCAAAGCTACTAAAACTTTCTTCCTAAGGAACAGATCTGACCACATCGCTGATCTATTAAAAATATCTCTAATGAATTCTCTTTCCCTCTCCTTCCCTTCACCCTGCATTTCTTCCATAATTCCTCCTTCCCTCCTTCCCTACCTTCCTTCTATCCTTACTTTTTACCCTCCCTCTTTTACTTTCCCTCCTTCCCTCCCTACATCCCCTTTTGTTTTCCTTCCTTCCTTCCCTCTTGATCAGGGATAAAACACAGGTGAAAGGGATTCTATATTAGATGACTATGTAGAATTGAATTAGTTCCCTAAGTATTTGAAGTAATAAAAGGAGAAAAGTGTAACCAGTATTAGGGCAATAACCTAGGGCAGTGATGGGCAAACTACAGCCCAAGGGCCAGATGTGGCCCTCTGAAATGTTCTGTCTGGCAGCGCAACATTATTCGTAACCTCACAAATACAATGAGTAGGATACAATACAATGAAACTTTGAAAGAGTTGCATTAGAAACAGACTGACAGATGAACATTTCCTTTCCTTTGGCCCCCTCTTTAAAAAGTTTGCCCATCACTGGTCTAGGGAAAAGCTGAGGGGTGGAGGAATAGTAGTCATGTTTAGGACAAAGAATAGGGTTGGGAATAAGGCATATCGAAAGATGAATTGATTAAAATTATGATAAGGCAAAGGAATCATAGAGTTAATAATCAAGGAATTAGTAATAGGTAATGATAATAATAGTTGAAATTCGTATTGTACCTACTATGTGCCATGCAGTATGCTAAAGTGCTTTTCAAATATCTTAGTTGATTCTTACAACAACCCTGGGAGATTGATGCTATCATTATCCTCATTTTGCAGATGAAGAAACTGAGACAAGAAGAGGTTAAGTGACTTGTCCAGGGTCACACAATAGGAAATATCTGAGGTTATATTTGAACTCAGGTCTTACTGACTCCAGGTCCAACTATGTCACCTAGCTGTCCCTGTGGATGTGACCATCTCTGTCTGTATCTGAGGTATAGTGGAAGAATAGACCAGGGGAACTGACTACTTTGAAGAACTGAAAAGTGTGTGCATGAATATGTATATTGAAATCCCATAGTATGAAGTCAGGAAATAAGGAGGAAAAAATGAATTGTGCAAAGGAAAAATAAATTTCATCCAATTTGAGGACCACCAATTGTGACGTGGAGACACCTGATCAGGCCACTGGATGAAAAACGGTTTCCATTAGACCATAACTTTCCACTCCACACCTTTATTTTCAAAGAATCTCATGACTTTAGATTACTTATCCCTTGGGTTTCACAAAAACAAAACAATAACAAGAAAACATCAAATCCTCTCTCTGACAGCTGAAAACAATGTCCTATCAACATCTTCCGGCCTTCCATCATCCTCTCAGGGAAAACTTTCTTCTTCTACCACTAATTTCCCATTTCAGCACATTATTTGTTTCTACACATTTCTTCTGCATGAATACACTTGTGCCCTGTGGGTAATCATTGTGTTTTTAATAGGGGAAAAAAGTAAGATCAAACAAGAAGGAAAACGTGTTCAAGTGATGACAATTTGGATTCCAAGGCAGCCCTGATTTGAGGTCATTTCATTCATGGTAAGCTTTATTATGGGAATCTCTAAACTTGAAAACCGCATGCACTAATATGGAAACAATTTGGTTAAGGGTGGAAATTTGTTTTAAATTTACGTAAGGAAGGGAATCCTCAATTACACTTGATCCCCTTAATTTTAAATCTCAGAGATTTTCCTAGTTGATACCAACGTGACCAAGGTTGTTATCTTGGACTTTTAATGCCTGATTTGGTGTTTCAGTGAAGAATTGCTTGGAAAAGTGTAGAGGGTAATTGGCAAAGTTGTGGTAAATTACCTATATTTTAAACTATGCTTCCTAGTACATTCACAATTCATCTCCTCTGTTTTGAATACTCTGTGAGAGCAGAGATTATTCTGTATGTAGTACATGTAATACAATACCCTCATAGTTTCAGGGAGAGTTCCTTGATTCCCAAAATGAAGGCTGGTCTTTTAATATCAAAATTCTTTGTGTTCTACAAGTTACAACATGCTCTGACTTTCAGAGGGTTGAAATAAGGATGAGTCAGAGAGCAATGCCCAAAGGCATGGTAAGCAGGAACAGAATATCCCAGGCAGAATTATTTAGGAAAAATAGAATATAGCAGTGATGTCAAACTCAAATTGAAATGGATCCTTCCCATCAGCATATTGACTTAGAAGATGAAAAATTTACATGATCTATGTTGTGTTACATTTTGATTTATTTTTAAAATATTTCCCAATTATATTTTAATCTGGTTGGTGGGCCCTGGAGAATTTAGCAATCATGAATTCAACACCTTTGGTGTAAAGGATGTCATCAAAGATAGTGAGTGGGGGGAAAAGAATGGGATGGATAAATACATTAGAAATATGCTGTGAATGACATAAAATGACATATCCTTCAATGTTATCCTCACAGTGACATAAGCACACACATACATACTGGCATATATACACACATGTGCATGCAGATGATTGATAGGCAGATCCCATGGGATAAATTTAGAGAATTTCAAAGGCGAGATACAAGATGGGCAGACGTGAAGGAGTTTGTTATTTGTTGAAGGGAACTCA
The DNA here is from genome assembly GCF_016433145.1 of Gracilinanus agilis. NCBI lineage: Eukaryota > Metazoa > Chordata > Mammalia > Didelphimorphia > Didelphidae > Gracilinanus > Gracilinanus agilis. The sequence goes on from NC_058133.1 coordinate 381,725,151, forward strand.
AGATGATGATATTACAGAGCCATTGGAATAGTGGAATATGTGTATAATGGGCCTTAGTGGGGAGGTCATAGTGATAATCCCTTGGGCTTCACAAAACAATCCTCATCATCAAAGTAGTCTCTAACAGCTGAAAACAAAGTTCTTTCCACGTCTTTCTTCCCTCCGCCATTCTTTAGGGAAAATTTTCTCCTGTTACCACTGATTTCCCATTTCAGCACATGATTAGCTTCTATGTATTTCTTCTGCATAAACACACCTTTTCCTTGTGCACAAGTTGGGTCATACTGAGGAAGAGAATATAGTTAATAACAACTGTAGTTTTTAACACAAAGAAAGTCTGCTAACTTGACTGTGATCTTGGACAAGTCTGGGTCTTAGTTTCTTAATGTGCACAATGTACAAGAACTTGGAACCTAGAAAAAAATATCATGGTGCCATTAAGCCTAGCCCTTTTATTTTTTTAAGATGAATAAATTGAAGCTTATAAAGGGAAAATACTTACTCAGTGTCACAAACTTGATTTGTGATATAGCTAGATTAGAACCCAAGTTCCCTTTCAACTAAACTCTCTTTCTAACTTGCTACTCTTTATTAAGGTCTGCTCTGTTTCTAAGGTGACAGTCTATGGTTTTTAGAAAGCACTAGTAGATGGCTAATATAGCAATCACCAAGGAGCAGGGCTAGTCCCAGGCAATGTTGCTAAGTGAGCAAAACTTCTCTTTAACACACCTGGCCTCCCCCATGGTAGCCTTTTCCTTCTGAATGCCAGTGCCCTCACACTGACTCTGAGCAGCTCACATTTTGAAGAAAGTCATCTGTTAGTCACAGTAAAAAAAATAGGATTTAATAGTGACACCCCATTTAAGAGTATTTCCATATTAAAGGAGGGATGACAGGGTAAAGCTTAAAATAAAGGAATGAATTGCTAATGGCCCAATTTTAAGCCTCAGCAGGGGACTTATTTTGCAGAAGAGGAAAGCTTGTCCCAGTCTCCAGAAATCTAACCAAATGCTCAATTATTCAAGTTTGTTTTCCAGGTATTTTGTTTTAATTATAAAGCTCTTAAGAATTAACATTTAAACATAAATATTAGTGACTTGGTTTAATAAGCCTTACCCTTCTATTTCATCACACTCCCCAAAGGACCTTTCAGTTTATTTTGAAAATCAAGGGAAGGGGGGTAAACAAGAAAAATTCGATTACTTAAAAACATTATTTTACATAAATTGAATTTAAACAGTGAACCTCTTTGGTTATTTTTAATGCAAGTATTGTATACTAGAGTTAGTATTTTAAGTCCTATTCATCAAAATGATGAAATGAAGACTTCTAAGGGAAAAATGATAACCCCTCTATTACAATTACATTAGTGGGTTCATCAACATTCTGAAGCCAGCTTGAAGGGTCAAGAGAACAGATGGTTAAATTTTCAGTGCAACAATTTACATCTTGGAAATTGCCGAATGTTGCAAATCAGGGAATTGTTTATTTCATTGATTGTCAAAATTTAAGAAATTGATGGAGAAAAAACAATGCAGATTCAATTTAAATGTATGTCTTCTGTACATTCTGAAGAGCCAGTTGTTAATATTTACCAGCATACCTCTGTTTTACCTATTTTTTTAAACCCTTACCTTCAGTCTTAGAGTCAATACTGTGTATTGGCTCCAAGGCAGAAGAGTGGTAAGGGCTAGGCAATGGGGGTTAAGTGACTTGGCAGGGTCACACAGATAGGAAGTGTCTGAGGCCAGATTTGAACCCAGGACTTCCTGTCTCTGCTCCTGGCTCTCAATCCACTGAGCCACCCAGCTGCCCCCTTTACTTCTGTTTTTATAGAGTTCAGTTATTCAGCAGACTTAAAGGAAAAAACAATATAGGGCTGGAAAATCAGCTGGTTAGTTAATCAGTCAACTAACTGACCAGCATCAGTTTCACATTAGAAGGATTTATGTGACAATCCTAATTTTATAGCATTTAGATTCCTTCTTATAAACTTGGATATGTTTTCTCTTTAAAGGTGTCATCTTAAGACAAGTCATTTTATTTATAGAGAACAGAAAATAATGGAAAAAAGATAAGGAAGCTTCCAACCAACAATTCTAGTATTAAAACATTCAATTCTTGTCCTGCCTACCTATATTGCTCAAATACCACTAGATGTCAAAGGACAAAATGGAGTAAGCAACTTGGGGGACCCTTTACCACCCAGCATTTCTGCAAATACCTCCTTCCATTTCCCCCTCTGAGCTGGCTGTTGATTCTCCAGCCCTACTTCTGTAGGAGGGAACCCAGAGTCCCCTCTCCATTCTGACCCTTAAGCCTGTTCCCCATTCCTATCCCCCTGCTCTCCTTCTAATTCAGTTCATATCACCCTAAATGTCCATATATTCTTTGTAGTCATCATTTCTTACACTGCAGTATTATTCCATCATTTGGCTAGTTTGTTTAGTTACTATTAATTAATGAACATCTATTTTTATTTCCGTTTCTTTGCTATTACAAAAAGGTTTTTGTAAATATTGTGGTGTTTATATCACCCTCCTGTTTGTGGTGTCCTTGGAGTATTTGCCTAACAATGGAATCCATGAGCTAAAAGGTATAGGAATTTTAGTCACCTTTTGGACAAAATTGACCAATTGCTTTCCAGAATGATTGGAACAAATCATAATTCTATGGACAATGTATTAGTGTGCCTATCTTTTCATAACTTTTCATGATTGACTATTCCCATCTTTTATCATCTTTGTCAATTTTAGGGATGTGAAATAAAGTTTCAGAATTGTTTTAATCTTAATTTCACGTAGTTATTTGAAATAATTTTTCTCATAGTAGTTAATAGTTTGCAATTCTTTTGAAACCGTTCACATCCTTTAACCATTTATATTCTTGGGAATGGCTTTTAATGATGTTCATTCTTTCTTTACTAGGTGAGATTATTTCAAATTACATGAGTATTATTTCCTAATATGCTTGTCATGACAGGTCATGATTCTTTTTTGTTTTATTCTTTTTAAACCTCACCTTCCATGTTAGAATCAATACTGTATATTGGTTCTAAGACAGAAGAGTGGTAAGGGCTAGACAATGGAAGTTAAGTGACTTGCCCAGAGACATACAGTTAGGAAATGTCTGAGGCCATATTTGAATCCAAGACTTTCCTTCTGTAGGTCTCACACTCAATCCACTGAACCATCAAGCTGTCCTGGCGCCAAATAGTTCTTAAAATAGCAGACATCATTGTTTATCCTGTTGACCATTAAGTCAGTGCCCAAGACTCACTTAAATAATTTTATTCTAAATCCATCTTGATTCTGAAGAAGGTTTAACATTTCTCTTTTTTGCCTACACATGTTAACATAAAAATTAAACACATGTGTGCTTGTATGTTTATCTGACTTCTCAATTCCCTTGACTTTCTCTTTCACTTCATTTAAACTACAAATAAATATTGATATATGATTGATTAATTTTGCTATCACCCTCAAGTCTTCCTCTTCCATGTTTATGAACTCTGATATTCCTTTATTTGGTCATGGTCTTCTAGTATTCCACTTCCCCCATGTTCTAGCGACCCTTTCATTATTATGCAATTGACAATCCCTCTACCTGTTCCCAATTTCAATACCTTGATAAATCAGTTCAATGTTACACAATCTTCTACTCACAAATTTCTGGCTTCCTTGTCTTTCCAGTTATTATGCCTTGTTAAACCACAACCATAGATTATTTCCAACATCTGCCACCTTTGATCCTACTGCTAAATAGAGTTAGAAAAAATAATGAAACTATTGTTAATAGGCCCATTTAAAATTATGAAACATAAATTTCAGCAAGGCTGAACTTCTTAATAGATTTACTTTTCTAGCCACTGTCTTGGCTATTCCACCTATCTTCAAGAGTCCTGTGGCAACCAACCCCTAGACCTACCCTTTTAGCCAAGGACTTTACCACATACTTCAATGAAAAAATCAAGACCATTCAAATTTCTCTTTTCCTTTCCCTGAATCACATACCAATCTGACATCTTCTATTATTTCATCTTTCTCTCTTGTCTCTCAAAAAGAGGTGAACTTTCTCTTTGCCAAGGTAAATTCCTCTACAGGAAGTAGCTTACGATATATAATTAATCTTGTCTTCTCCAGAAAAGTGACCCCTCTATCATTCCCATTCTATTATCTTTAATCTTTCTTTTTCTACTTTCTTTTCCTTCTTTCTATAACATGCCTGGCTCTTCCATTCTAAAAAAAGAAAGAAAAAAACTTCTTACTTCATTCTACTATGCCTTTCCTACCCTTGCATTTATACATAAACCTCTGCAGAAAGTCATATGTATTCAGTACCTAACCTTCTCCTTCCATTCTCTTCTAAACCCTTTGTAATCTAGCTTCAGTTCTTATCATTCAATTAAATGTAACAGCTCTCCAGTGGTTCTTTCTCCACCTTGATAGTTTTTGATCAGTCAGATGTCAAATCAGCTAGGTATTACAGTAGATAAAACTTTGGACCTGGAGTCAGGAAGACCTGTGTTCAAATCTTGACCCAGATGCTTAGTTGCTATGTGACTCTGGGGAAAATCACTTAAACTTTTTCTTGGTTTACTCAACTATAAAATGAGGATAATAACATTGATCCCTTCTTTTCCTGAGTTCCATCTTTTTTTTTCTAGATTTTTGTATTTTCTTATATTTATCCTCCTACCAGTCAGAACAACTCCTCAGTTTCCTTTGGTTTTTCATTCTCCTGTTTATACCCACTAACCATGGATGCTCCCTAAGCCTATTCTATTCTAATCCTTTTTTCTCTCTGCACTCTCCATTGGTGATCTCATTAGCTCCCATGGCTTCAATTATCTTCTCTATGCAGATGATTCCCAGACCTGTATATCTAGCCTAACTTCTTTCATGGACTCTAGTCTCACATCATCATCTTTCCTTAGGACATCTTGAGCTGGTTTTCCTATAAGCATCTCAAACTTGAATTTCCAAAACAGAACTCATTATGCTTTTCCCTAAACCATCTGCCTTTTAGAATTTCTTTAATAGTGCTCCGGATACCACCATCTTCCCAGATACCCAAGATCTCATATAAAATACTCCTTCATCACAATTACCCCACCTATCAATATGTTTCTAACTTGTTATTCTGAATTTTATAACATTTCTCTATCTGTCTCTTTCTCTCTAATCTAATAGCCTAGTGAAGGCTCTCATAGTGAAGGTTCCAATAGCCTTCTAGTGGTTTCCTTTCTTCAAATCGATATCCACTTCAGTTTATTCTCCACTTAGCTGCCAAATTTATGAAATAAGGTGGATACATTGGAGCACTCTATTATATTCATTTTCCCACCTACAATGACAAATTGATAGGTGCTTGGCCTCCAAGCAAAAGTGGTGTTTAAATAACTAAGACACAAGTCTGACCAGGTCACTCCTTACTCAATAACCTCCAGGGCCTCCCTATTACCTTTAGGGTCAGATTAAAACAACACAGAACAAAGCAAAACTTTTTAAAATCTCTTCACAGCCTAGTTTTGACAGTTTTCCTAGAATTTCTAGAAATTCTAGTGCATTCTGCAGTGACCCTGGACTTCTTGCCCTTTCTTACAAAGGATATTTCATTTTCCAACTCTGCACTATTTTCACTGACTGTCCTGCCCACCGGGTCTGGTATGTTCTCTCTCTCACCTTTAGCTAATGGCTTTGCTGTCTTCCTTCAAGATTCAACTCAAATCCTATTTTTTACAAGAGTCCTTTTTCAGCTGTCTCCTTTCCTCCTCTCTAATCTAGTCCCTTTTCTCTGAGGTTAATTCCTATTAATACAGTTTCTATCCTATCTCAATATACCTGTATGGATATTGTTTTACCAATTGGATTGTGAGCTCTTTCTTTGTAAGCCCAGTGCTTAGCACAATATCTAACACATTTCGGTGTTTTGGCTTGTTTAAATAGGTATGTAAGGGGAGGGTAGATGGCTTAGTGGATAGAGAGCCAGGCCTGGAGACAGGAAGTCCTGGGTTCAAATTTGGCCTTTGATACTTCCTAACTCTGTGACCCTGGGCAAGTCATTTAAACCCAATTGCCTAGTCTTTGCCACTCTTCTGCCTCGGGACTTATACTTAGCATTGAGTCTAAGACAGAAGGGAAATGTGTGTGGGTATGTATATTCATATATAAACTAGGTGATAAACATATACCATACATATATTACAAGTAGATTGTGTATAAACTGAATAGGGTGCTAGTCCTGGATTCAAATCTGTCCTCAGATACTTTTTAACTTTGTGGCATTGGATCTAAATTACTTAAGCCCTGTTTGCCTCATGTTTTATGTATAAAATGGGGATGATAATAATAAAAATAATAATTTCATGTGTAAAATGGGGATAATAATAGCACCTAATTCCCCTTTCAGGGTGGTTGAAAGGATTAAATGAGAAAATAATTGTAAAGTGCTTAACACAAGGTCTAGAGCAGAGTAAGTACTATGTAAGTGTTATACATACATACTTACACACAAACATGCATGTTTACATTTTGCATACATGTAGAAAGAATACAAATTTATTTTCTCTACATAAGTTGGGCTTTTATAACTTACCTGCTCTGTCATTTAGAGGAATTAATTTAAAAAATTAAACGTAGTGTTAACTATTTTCAGTGCAGGTAGCCTTCTAAAGAAATTAATAGGATTAATGAAAATAGTTTATCTTAATTTTTCCTACCCCATTTGCTTCCATCCCATCACACCCATAATCTACCCTTGCTTAACCCACTCTTAGTCTTGTTTTTGCCAGAAAGTTCTGTCTCTCTGAAGTTAAAGTTGCATAATTTAAATCATGTGTAAGAGGTATCAGCCATCCATCCTTCAGCTTTCCAAGCCTCAATTTCCTTTGACTTGCTTTTTCATGTTGTCTAATAGCCTGTGATTCATAATCGAGGGTGGCATTTAAGGATTTCCAAAAGTAAACATGGAATCCATTGAAGATTTTATTAGTCCTGTCTAATAAAAATACAGCAGTTTAAAATAAAACTGCTACATTAGAGGGCTCCATAAACTCCTTATTTTTCTACCTACAATGACAAATTGTTAGGTGCATGCCCTCAAAGCAAAGGTTGTATCTAACTAACTAGTACATCTTAAAAAGCTCATAATTATATTATGTAGCATGTGTAAGTTCAAAGGTCAGCAGCAATAATCAGTTCTTTTGAACATCTGTTTCTTTAAAAAAAGAAAGTCTAAAAGCTCTTTGAGGTCAAAGGTCTTCAATTAAAATCCTTTATTTTCATAAAAAAAACACACCCTAATTTTATTTTACGGTTGAAATTTTTTTGAGAAAATTCAAAACTTAACTATGTGTCCATCTGCTCAAGCCAATTAGGGCTGATTCCTAGCTCCTTATTGATGGTAATTACCAGGAAGTTTTTACATCAAATACGTAAATTTTTATGGCTCCACCATGCTCATTGGCCCTCAGTTCCAATTTCATCTCCTAAATGTGTAAAGCCTATTTTGGACAGTTATTTATGACAGTCTTACCACTTTGATTATGCCAACTGTTACCATACAAAATGGACTTTCAAAATGTAATAAACATATATACATATATTGCCTTTAAATAATTTAATTTCTTTCTGTCATTGTTGATGGTTTTAGAGAGGATCTGACTACCCTCATAAAACAAGAAGATCAAATTCTCATCCTAACAGAAATTTATAGCTAAAGGGGGACCTTTGAGGTGAGAGGATCTCACTCTCATTTTATAGATGAAGAAATTGATGCTCAGAAAAATGAGGTAATTTGCCCAAGGTCACACAGCAAACTGGTAAAAGAACTGGTACTGGAACCCAGTTTTCTTAATTCCAATTCAATAAACCTATATGAATCACCTACTATGTACAAGTTCCTGACACATTAAAAATTCAAAGACAAAATGAAAAAGAGCCTGTGATGTTAAGAAGCTTATATTTTACTAGACATCTAATTCCTTTTCATTGTGCCTTATATCTAGGACACCTCTCATTCCATTTTCTTAACTCTTCTCCTATGTTATTCAAAAATTCAAAAATGAAAGTTAATCTGCCCTGCTTCTACTCCCTCTAATCTGGAAGAGAATAGCCTATTACCTTCTCGGGTCAATAACAGGGGTTTTATTATTAACCTGGATGTATCAATTTCAGGGGTGTTTTCTCATAATTTTCCTATATTGACTATGACTTACCAAATGTTGTTCTTATACAATAAAGAGATCAATGGATTTGGAGTAAGGCAATCTGGAATTTTAATCTGAGTTTTCTGGGACACTGAACAATTCATCCCCCATATCTGTACCTCAATACCTTCATATGTAAATAAAAGATGTGGAATCATTGACCTTTATAGTCTCTTCAAGCTCAAAATCTATGATCCTATTTTCATTTTTCATATAGACACTAAACCTGATTCTCCTTATTGAAGATCAAACACCTTAACTAAAAAAAGCAAAAGATTTGTGATTTTGGAGGAATTTTCATTTTTTTTCTCTTTGCAGCTTTGTGGAGAATGCCAGTATTTCAGGTAAGTTATTTGATCCATTGCATGAGATAGTCCTTTGGAAGATTAATGGGAAGAGATAGACAATAATCTTTTAGGGTGGGCAAGAGTGAATGGGTTGTGATTTGAACCACTAGAGAGAGTCCTTATATTGAAGAGTTCAGAGAAGAATAATGGCTTGAAGAAACTCATTGAATTCATTTGTCCTGAATGAGATCCAGTGAGCACTACAATTCAGATCATAAAATGGCTTTCATTAAAACACTGTGTTTCTAATTGCTTAGAATCCCTAGCAATCTGACTTGGGGCTGTGTATAAAACTTACTGTCTGCATTGTCCAAATTATTATAATAGTTATGGTATCCTGGTTTGTGGAAAGGCCAGGCTATATGATCTTCCAGAGGAGACTTTTCATGCATTGGACCATCTTTTCTCATTCATAAAGACAGATGTTATGAGAGATCGGCTGTCATTGTCCCCTTGTATCTGTGTGGTGATTGAGAGCTTGAGGTCTAGAAGTTTCTAAAAGCAGATGGGTTAAAATAAAAAAAATCCAACAATCCACAGTTTAAGAGCCTGTAAGCTAAGCTGTAACAACTTAAAATGGGCAAATATTTTAACTCAATTCCCCAGTCAATAAATGAGAAAAAGGCTTGGGATGAAGGTCAAGAGCCAAATAACATTAAAAATTGGGTAAAGCAATTGCCACCACCAGTTTTAAAACATGAGCATAAAGGCACACATGAAACGATGAGATGATTTTATTTTAACCAGAATGCAAACCTATCTGTAACAGTCTGGGTTATATTTTTTCTTCAGTAGTATCCTTGATTTCAAATTTTCCTCAGATGTCAAACATTCTCTTAGAGCTTCTGACACATTGTTGAATATGAATCAGTTATGCCATGTCATGAAAAAATTCAGCCCCAAGAGAAATTGTGCTGGGCAGCAGTCCTTTGCAAATTTACCAGTCAACTTGCTTTACTCACTGACAATATCCCTCAGCCATTCACCATTTCAGAAATAAGGATTGACAGGGGGTCTTCAAAGAAGCATTCTGAAAAATAGCTAAGCATAAATTTTCCTAAAAATCAAATTTGAAAGTGAAATAGAAGAGAGGAAGAAGTGATTCATTTCTTATAGAGCACCTGACTATTTTCTTCCATGTTCAGATCTTAGACCTAAGGCATATGATTCACTAGGCATAATTCTTTATGTTTGAATTCCAATTTCAAATTCTAATGTAAATTCAACAAATATTAGTTAGGTTTATACTATGTACAGCCCCTGTCATCTAGGAACTTATGTTGTGTGCAGATGCAAAACATGGAATCCCTGCAAAGGTACAGAGGGTGAGGCTCTCCCTGTACCTTTGCAGGGATTCCATACTTTGCGTCTGCACACAACACTTACAATCTACTAGAAAGGCAAGGGTAGAAAAGAGAAAAAAGGCAAATTTTATAGGGAGGAGGAAAGGAATATAACAGATACACAAAGGAATAAGGAAGAGGGCAACAGGAATAAAGGAAATGGGTAAAATCCTCTAAGAAAATTTGAAGTTGGAAATGACCCTACCAGTTGGATTGTGGAAAGAATAAGGGAAAATATAGCAACTAAGGTGGACCTTGTAGGAAAACAAGTAATCCAGGAGACAGAGATAAGAAGGCAGTGTATTCAAGGCTAGGGTGAAGAGGAGTGAGTCCAGGTGTGAGGAGGTATGATTTGTGAGCATACATAAAGGCCAGAGATAGTATGTCAGTTCTCTTCAGTTCAATCCTATCTATTTTGATTCAGTTTGATGAAGTGAGTTTGGGGAATATAGTTTGATCAATCTCTGACCTTGTCTATGACTCCCCAGTTCCATTCTTGAAGGTAGAAAGGTGCTTGTGGGTGTTCAGATTTAGTACAAAGAAATAGATTGTCCTAAAATGTTTCCCAAGTCCCATTTCTATGCATGTGTATGAGTGTGAGTATGTGAGCAATGGTTTATATTTGACCATTTAATTCCTCTCAAGATTTTTCTGAGATATGTAATATTCCACTTGTTACATGAGAACACTGTAATTTAAGGGGGTAACTTCCAAATTCAACCAATTTCCCCCCTGTTTTCTTCTCCTCTTTTTCTTTTTCCCCCTCAACCTCCTGGGAAAATCTTACTGATATTTTTCCTAAGTGGTTACATAACCACTTAATATGTAGTTTGGGCTTCTTTAAAAAATAAATGCCCTTCTGACCAAACTGACCTCCCACTATGCATGAAATGTGTGGGTGTGAAGTAGAGTCCCAGATACTGGCTGGAGCAATGGTAGTCCTGGCTATATATCCATCTTCTCATCTCATTATCTTTCTCTCTTTCATTGAACAAAGAATGGCAAAGGAGGATTCAGTTTTACATATTTTATTTCTTTCTATCTTTTTTTTCTATTATAAAGGTCTAAAAGTGTGAAAACATCTCAGAATCTGTCAAGAAAGGGTAGAAGAAATGAAAAAAAATCCCACTGTCTTTCAGTTAATACTCATTATCCTCACTTTCATTTGTTAGGACATATGGTATTGTGCCTTCCTCCTTTCCCGCTATGGGGGGAAAATAATGAAAAGGAGAATTATGATTTCCCCTTTTCTAATATTGGGTATGAAAACTGACTTTGTTGATGGCCTCGAACAAATAACTTAATATCTTTATTTTGGTTAGCCTAAGATTCCATGGAGATTATTAATATTCATCTAAGTGAAGTAATATAGCAAGGTTCATGGTAGAATACAAGAAAGATGGGGACAGAAAACCTAAATGCAAGGAAATAAATAGGTGATTGGAGATGATGCATTTTAAAAGGGCCAAGATGCTCAATGAGAAACCACCTTAACTTTAGACTTAAACTTTATACTCTTGATAGTATATAACATATTTTGGAGAATACTAAACATTACTTTACTATCATCTCAATCTTATTTTTTGGTTTTCATGATTTTTAAATTCTATACTTGATTTTTCTTAATCTATTTTTAGGGAAAAAATGATCTGACTATGTGACTTTCTTTATCAATAATCTCTAGTGGCTTCCCTTTGGTTTTAGGGTCAATTATAAACTTTTCTGTTAGATATATAAAGTTTTTCATGACTTGGATTCAACTCAACTTTCTAGTCTTGTATATTATTTATTCCCTTTCATTCACTCTATGGTTCAGTCAAACATAATTTCTGGTTGTATCTCGCATATTCTGTTTTTGCATTCACTTCCCTCCATGTGTAGAAGGCAATCTTTCCTCACCCAAACCTCTTTGAAACCCTAATTTCCTGTAATTTTACCTCAAATGTCAGGCTTTTCTTGATTCTCCCGGTTCCTGGGGCCATTCCCATGACATTTTCCAATGATAAACTTGTGTATATTTTGTATATGTTTATGTGTTGTTTTTCCCTCACTGAATATGTATCTATGGATTATTCCATTTTTGACTTTGAATCCTCACTCCTATTCTAGTGTTTGGCACATAGAAGTTTCTTAATGAATGGCAGTGGATAATTTTAATTAGAGGCAGCAGGATGTAACACAGAAGCAAATGGCCCTCAAATCTAAGTATGGCCCAAACCACATAAAATATCATTAAGAAATGTTTAAACATATAAAAATACAATTCACCATGGATAATATTGTCAATATGGACCCTCAGGGACCCATTTTTATTTAAACATGACACTACTAGTTTAGTAGATAGGGCTTTCAAGTTGGAGAGAAGAAAACCTGGGGTCAAATCATGACAGATATACTAGTGATATTTCTCTAGACAGGTCACTTATGCTCTCTGGACCTGTTCCTAATTTGGAGAATGAAAGGGCTGGATTCAGTGACCTCTAACCTCTTGATCTTTGATCCTATGATAATTACCTAATCTTCTCATTCAAAATCTACAGTTTAAAAAATAAATATGGAAGAATAATGCATTAGATTGATTGTAGGGCTTTCCCCACCCCTAATTTTCCTTAGATTTATTACTGATTTTTAATACCTTCATTCAGCTTTGCCCTACTCCTAACTCCTGTATGTAAGGCCTTCTATCAACTAACCTTGCTTGATCTTCCATTTGCATTTCTTGATTTTCTTGCTCCTTCCTAATAAAGAATTTCTGTGTGCCAAACCAATGATCTTATTTTCAACATGAATGTTAATGCTTATTTCTATTCATTCTTATGTTCATGCTATTGTAAGAGGGAGTTTTTAGGTATTTTATAGATATATATTTAAAGTGTGGCTGCCAGGAATCAATAATTCAGATTGATTCCATAATTAAAATAGACCCAAGTCAGGATCGGGTTTAAGGTAGTTTATTTACAATTAGGAAGGTAAAAGGTAGGGAAATAGAGATAGGGAGAGGCTAGTCCAGGTCTGCAGAGGCCTGGACGGAGAGAGAGGGTTAAAAGGCTAATTAAACTAGACTACAAGCCATAAGACCTTAGAAATCAGAGAGGCTATAAGCCTACTTAAGGCAGAGTTTGGAAACACCAAGGTAGGCCAAGGAAGTCAGCCTAACTTGCCCACGTGACAATTCAGAGTAGAAGCAGTCTGAGGTCTCACCTGAGAACCTTCAACACCAAGTTCAAAGTGGGAACTGCCTCACCAGGAAGTAACCAACATACTTGAAGAGATAGTGTCTCTCGTCACTTCCCTTGGGTCCACCTCTAATTCAAGTGGACAAATGGCAGCCTCTACACTGATTTGGACTGCCCAAAGGGAGTCCCTTGTTCTTGATTAGTTACTTATTGTCACGTGTGGGTAACTCATCTCCCCTCCCCACTAAGGGAGGTGGGGATGATATCATCTCCAGTAAGTAGAGTTTTGACTATGAATGGGCTAGAGCTAATTCCATTTACATACTATGTCTCTAGTTTGGAGCAATCTTTCCATTTTCTCTCTGAAAGTTGATTTCCATACTTCCCATTCCCTTAAAATTGGCTCAAAATTCATATCCAGCAGGCCTTGTTAGATTGATCTGATTCCCAGTCTGGTAACTCTCTTATTCTATATCTCTCTAGTATTGCAACATATGTAGTTTCTGTTCCAGGTAATTTGATCCACTTGCCTATTAGCATTTATGCCCTATGCCTATGCTTTTGCATAGGTTTCCCAAAGGCCTGGAATGTACTCAATCCATCTTCCACCTCTAACAATCAGAAGTTTCCTTCAGACATTAGCTCAGGTGCCACTTTCTATGGGAAACATTTTTTATCTCTCTAATGGTCAGTTCTGGACAGAGGATTGTTTTTTCTTTTTTTTTCCTTTGTATGTATATGTCATGGTATGTTGGACATAGTAGACAATTAATAAATGCTTGTTAAGTTGAATTATATTAGATCATAGATTTAGAACTGAATGGGTGTTAAAGACCATCAAATCCAACACCTTCTTCTCCTTCCCTCCTTATTTTAAAGGTGAGGAAAATGAGGTTGAGAGATATTAAGTGACTTGCCCAGAATTATACAGAATGTGTCTGAGGTGGGATTTGAATTTAGGTCTTCCTGATTCTAATCTATTCTGCCAGCTGGGTGCTTTCAAATTGAAATGAATATTATTCAAGTAATTTCATATCTGTTTATTGTATCTTTCCAACTGAAATTTTTGAGAAATGGATCCATATTTCCAAATTCCTTTGATTCCTTCCATAATATTTTTTTTTCTTTTTAAACCCTTACCTTCCATCTTGGAGTCAATACTGTGTATTAGCTCCAAGACAGAAGAGTGGTAACGGGTAGGCAATGGGGGTCAAGTGACTTGCCCAGGGACACACAGCTGGGAAGTATCTGAGGCCAGATTTGAACCTAGGACCTCCCGTCTCTAGGTCTGGCTCTCAATCCACTGAGCTACCCAGCTGCCCCCTCTTCCATAATATTTTTAGTATAGAGCTGCATACTTAATAGTAATTTGATAAGTGTTAATATGAGTTACTTATGCAATGACTGACATTCCTCCTTCATGGAGCACTTGGTTCTACCATTTGGATGAAATTAATGATAACTTTCATCAACCAGCCAATTTAAATGATTTTTCTTTTTTAAATAGTATCTTATTTTTTCTCTCAATTACATGTAAAAAACAATTTTAGCCCTTTTTTTCTTTATTTGAGTCAAATCCCCTTCTTCCTCCCTCCCTCTCCTCTCTCCTCCCTGAGATGGCAGGAAATCTGATTTTACATTTGCAATAATGTAAACATGCCTTAATATTAGTTATTTTATGAACTAGAATAAAAATGAAGAAGCAAAATTAAATATTGTTTGTTTTAGTCTGCACTCTGTTTCTATCAGTTCTTTTAAAAATATTTTATTTTCCCAGCCACATGAAATAATTTTCAATATACATTTTCTGAAATTAAAAGAACCAAATTGGCTCCCTTTCTCTGTTCTCTTTCCCCTCTTCTGAAATGGTAAGCAATTTGATGTACAGTTATGATCATACAAAATATAATTATATATTGGTCATTTTTATGAGAGAATACTGATAAAACCTCTCCAATAAAACACAAATAAAATAAAGTGAAAAATAGTATGCTTTGTTCTGTATTTAGACTCCGATGTTCTTTTTCCGAAGGTGGTTAGCATTCTTTTTTCATAAGTCCTTCAGAATTTTCCTGATCATTATATTGTTGAAAATAGCCAAGTCTTTCAAAATTGATCAAAATACAATATTGCTATTCCTGTGTTCAATGTTCTCCTGTTTCTGGTTACTTCACTTTGCATCAGTTTGTGTAGGTCATACTAGGTTTTTCTGAAATCATCCTGCTTAATATTTGTTATAGTGCAAGAGAATTCTATCACAATTATATACCACAATTCATTTAGTCATTCCCCAATTGATGGTCATTCCCTCTGTTTCCAGGTCTTTTCCACCACAGAAAGAGCTGTTATAAATATTTTTGTTCAAATAGGTTCCCCCAACCCCCTCTTTTAAAAAAAATATCAGTGGGAGACAGACCAAGTTGTGGCATGCACATTATTCCATATTGCCCTCCAGAATGGTTGCATAAGTTCACAATTCAATTAACAATGCATTACTGTTCCAATTCTGTCAAATCCCCTCCAACATTTATCATTTTTCTTTACTATCTTATTGGCCAATCTCATGGGTGTGAAGTGGTACCTCAAAGATATTTTAAATTTGCATTTCTTGATTTTTTCGTATGATTATTGATAGAGTTGATTTCTTAATCTGAAAACTGCCTGTTTATATCCTTTTATCATTTGTTAATTGAAGAATAACTTGTATTCTTATAAATTTTACTCAATTCTCTATATATTTTAGAAGTGAGGCCTATATCAGGGAAATTTGCTATACATTTTTCCAGTTTTTTGTTTCATTTTAAACCTTGCTTTTCTTTGTACAAACCCATTTTAATTTAATATAAACAAAATAATTCATCATATGTCTTGTAATATACTTTGTCTCTATTTTGGTGATAAATTCTTCTCTTATAGATCCTACAGGTGTACTATTCCATGCTCTCCTAATTTGCTTTTGATATCACTTTCTTTGTTTAAATCAGTGATGGGCAAACTATTCCCTGCAGGCCAGATCCAGGCTTTAGTTTGCCCATCACTGCTTTAAGCAATTCCCTAATCATAACATCTGGCTGTGGGGGCACAGTGATTAGGGAATTGCTTAAGGCAGTGATGGGCAAACTAAGGCCTGGATCTGGCCCTCTGGGAATAGTTTGCCAATCACTGGTCCAGATCATATACCCTAAATCATATACCTATTACAAGCTGGACAGCTCAAGAGGAAGTGAAAAAAGAGCAAATGAAATAGAAGAAGATCAGGAAACTCCAGCGAATTGGACACAGGCTTTGGAAGATCTCAAAATTCCATTAACTCAAGAACTTCAGGAACTCAAAAAACAATTAAGAGAGGCTGAAGATAATTTGAAAAGGGAAATACGTGAACTAAAAAAATAAAATAAAATTGTAAAATCCCAAACTGACCAGCTCAAAAATGAAGCAAAGAAGGCAAAAGATGATCTATAAAGAAAATCAGACCAGAAGGAGAAGGATGACCAAAAAACCAGGGATGAAATTCAGTCTTTAAAAAATAGAACTCAACAACTAAAAGCAAATGACTTCACAAGACAGCAAGAATATATAAAACAAAATTTAAAAAATGAAAAATTTGAGGAGAAAATAAAACACCTCATTCATACAACCAAAGATCTGGAGAACAAGTCTTGAAGAGACAATTTAAGAATTATTGGTCTACTGGAACATTATGAGAAAAGAAAAAGTTCGGACATCATCTTACAGGAGATTATCCAAGAAAACTGCCCTGACAGTCTCAAACAAAAGGGAAAAGTGGAAATTGAAAAATTCCACAGATTACCTCCTACATTTAATCCACAACTGACAACTTCCAGGAATATTATAGCCAAATTCAAAAACTACCAGACCAAGGGAAAAATATTACAAGCTGCTAAGAAGAAGTCATTCAGATACCAGGGAACCACAGTTAGGATAACACAGGATCTGGCTGCATCTATTTTGAAGGACTAGAAGGCATGGAATATAATATTCCGGAAAGCAAGAGAACTGGGTCTACAACCAAGAATCAACTATCCAGCAAAACTGACTATATTTTTGCAGGTGAAAGTATGGTCATTCAATAAAATTGAAGACTTTCAAGCATTCATAAAGAAAAAACCAGATTTAGAGAGTTTGCTGCCCAAACACAGAATTCAAAAGAATTATCATAAAATAATTAAGATAGTGGGGGAAAAAACCCAACAACAACAAAAACCTTTTTCTTTAAGGAACCCAATAAGTTCAATCAATTTGTATCCCTAGAAGAAAAGAAAATATTGGTAAATATTAAAAATTGTTATTTTCAACAGGGTAGCTAGAAGAAGTTTACTTAGAGGGAAATGTCAAGATATATATATATATATATA